>NW_023270839.1:43490310-43681621 GCF_011800145.1 Mirounga leonina
GACTATCAGGCTGGGGGAGACATAGAACCTCAGCAAATATTACTTTCCCCTTCTTTTAGGGTATCGATTACTAACAATACTTGAAAACTGGACCGTCCAGCAAAGCCACTCGTTCTCCGTCAGAATTCCTAGCACAGGCTTGATGAACATTTGCTGACTCACTCAGTGGCAGAGACCAAACTCTGGTTGCTTCAGGACTGTCCAGAGCAAAGCTCGGGCAGATTAGGGTATCAGTGAAGCCAAAGGACTCTGGCCGCTAAGTGTCTGGAAGGGCGAGCTGGGGTCTGTGGGTGGTGACTCCCAGAAGCCTTTGCTGGGTGCAAGGTATCCTCTGGGCACATGGCACCAGTGGTACGGTGGGTGGGGGAGCCCGGTGGTGGCTGGGCCATCTTGCCACTATCACTTCTTGGTCTCAGTGGTGGTGGTATGGCCCCTTGTTCAGAAATTATGAAGAATTTCAAGACCGTGACCACTGAGCAGGAAACCCAGCAGACGTTGCTCTGAGGACAGGGTCTGAGAGACTACACAGGTCTCTGCAATGTGGCCCCGGGGCGGGCATTGCCTGGCTTCCAGGTGGGTAGCTGGGGGGGCGGGGGGCTGTGTATGGAGCCAGGAAGTGGGGGAGGGCAGGAGGCGTGGAAGCCATCTCTTTGCTAGGGCGTCCCCCTTTCCCCTGGGGAGAACGCCAGCATGCTTCCCCCTCGCTCCAGGATCAGAGCAGCCTCCAGACCCGCCTGGGTTTCCACCCTGGTGCTGCCACCTAGAAGCTCTGTGGCGTGGGATGGGACACTGAACCCCTCAGAGCCACTGGCTCCTCAGTTATAGAATGGTGCTGCGCTTTTCTCATCAGGTTATTGCGGGGTTCAATGAGAGGATGCTGGGGCGCCTGGCTGGCTCAGTCAGTAGAGCGTATGACTCTTGATCTCTGGGTTGTGAGTTCGAGCCCCACGTTGGGTGTGGAGATGACTTAAAAATACACTCTTAAAAAAGAATGAGAGGATAAGGGCCTGGCCTTTTGGTATCCACAGTGCTGGATACACAGTGTCCCCCTTCCCAGATCATAGCACCTCTTCTCCAGACCAAGCGGGACTGAGCCCCCTCTCAGTTGGACTTGAGTTGGCTGACAAGAAAACACATACGTGGATTGAAAACTCAAGTGCTTTCAGAGGCTAAGTGGAAAGTAGATAGGAAGGAGGCAGGCCCCAGAGGCAAGGCTTAGGGAGTGGTGGGGACTGTGGTAAACTGGTGGTTTGGTGCCCTACCTAACGCCACCAAAATCCGAAGACCAAATTTAGAGAGTAGGATGCTGCCAGTTCATTAGGTGGGGAGGGGGGCCATTTTGAGAACTTCTAAACAATAAGTTGAAAACTGGGACATTATATTGACACTGAGGGGAGAACTTAAAATGCCATAAGGCCCTACACGGTAAGCTATAAATGTGGCTCCTGGTGCCAAATCAACAAGGCAACATAGTCAGTCATGTGATTCTCATCGTCTGCGCAGGAGAGATGGATAGAACGTCCTGGGAGCCAGCCCTGAAAGACATCTCCGGGGACTGTTGGGGTATCTTGGCCTTTGTACGAAGGGTGGGGTGATGGGCACAGGCCTCTAGTGCAGGGAATCAACAGGTGCAGAGGAGTTCAAAAAAACCAACAAGTTTGACCGAAATTCGGTCTGCTTTGATCGCCACTACGCGCTGGCAATTATAAACGATGTCAGCGATAAAATTCTCCTCTGCGAAAAATCTTTCCTTGGCCTAAGGTGTAAGCAAGTGGGGCTTCGTAACAGTAATAACAAGTTTGAGCGTATAAGCTTCCCATGAGGACAGTTTTATTACCTCTCCTTTAATACACATTTTATTGTACAGCGATGTTAATTTGGAGAACTTCCAGTTACAGAGTTGGCGCCCCAAATGAGGACCCACCCATGTGCATTCGTTTTGAGAGTTGTTTTGTCAGGCGGCAGGATTATTTACTTTCTCTTTGCTACAGTTTGTGTCCCCACCCGCCCCGTGGTAGCACGCGTTCTCGAGCTTAAAAAAGTAGATTTGATGCCAATGGTAGCATAATGATCGTAAAGATGCGACCCGTAACCTGACTTCTTGAATGCAGCCATGCTGTGTAACCACTGGAGTTGAGGTTTGTTTTTTTTTCCCCCCAAATATTTTATTTATTTGACAGAGAGAGATACAGCGAGAGAGGGAACACAAGCAGGGGGAGTGGGAGAGGGAGAAGCAGGCTTCCCGCCGAGCAGGGAGCCCGATGCGGGGCTCGATCCCAGGACCCTGAGATCATGACCTGAGCCGAAGGCAGCTGCTTAACCAACTGAGCCACCCAGGCGCCCCTGATTTTTTTCTTAAGCAAAGATATTCATTACAGAATTATTGATAGTAGTGATTTATTGGAAACAATCTACAAATCCAGCAGTAAAACAAGGCTAAGTGATCATTCATGCAAATAAATACTAAGTAGCTATTTAAAATAATGTTATTTATTTATTTTTTAAAGATTTTACCCATTTATTTGAGAGAGAGAGACAGAGCATGCATAAGCAGGGGGAGGGGCAGGCAGAGGGAGAAGCAGGCTCCCTGCCGAGCAGGGAGCCCAATGCAGGACTTGATCCCAGGACCCCGGGATCATGACCTGAGCCGAAGGCAGACACCTAACTGACTGAGCCACCCAGATGTCCCATAGTGAGTGCATATTTTAGTTCATGCTTGAAATAGTTAACTGAATCTGAATAATGTATTTCAAATGGAAACTTATTTTTTAATTGTTTTAAAAAGAACAAAATCCAGAAAATGGTTTTTAATCAATAAATGGTATCCTTTGCTGAGGTTTTAGTCTGATTAAAACCCTCTTGTGAGTTACCAGATAATTATTTACATAAATTATTATTATATCAGACTGTAACCAAAGGATCAAAGTTTAAGCCGCTGGGCAAGTCTAAACACCATTGTATAAATAGTTGTGCTTTTTTTGTCCTGTAGGAACTTGGAGTGACTTGCAATGTCTTGTAGTATTACGAAACTGGCAACTGGTTCGTAATCATTCTGAGATTTTAAAGAAATTTCACGTGGGCACCTGCACCAGCCTGAAATGACCTGAAATCAGTAGAGCTCAGCAAAGAAATGGGAGAAGAACAGAAGAGGAGGCAATTGAAACAATGTCTAGACGTATTAAAAGTATGTAACGCTTTCGAAATCACGGGTGATTAAGGAGAATTCTGAAGAAATGACAACGGGCATATCTAGTGCACTTGTAATAGTGTTATTCATTGCATTTCGTGGTTTTTACAGAACATAATTTTGTTGCTTGGTGGAGGACTGAGTTCAAAAATGGTCCGCCTGGGTGTCAGGCGCTCTCCTTATGTCGCTGATTTGCCATCTGTGGTTCGGGCTGCATGGGCTGGATGCCCCGGTCGGGGGGCTGGGGTCAGGGGCAGAGGTGTGGCAAAGTCAGTTAGCATCACACCCTCTTTCTCAACCAGCTCCCTCTCCCTTGGGAAGGGGCCTGTATGTGGGCTCACTTGTCGCCGGGAGCTCACTTGGGCTGCCTCAGGTCGGGCGTGTTGGGCTGCTCAGCTCCTGTCTCATCCTTGCCTGACGCATGGCACCAAGCCTGGAGCGAGACTGGGGCAATGTCACCAGTCTCTGGGGTTGCCCCAGCGGGTAGCAGCCCCTCTGTCTACTTGTAAGTAGCTGTGTTTAGAACGGGGTCATCTAAAACAGACAGGTAGGTGCAAAGTTTCTCCAGTGGCCCTCTGGGACGTTCTTCGTAATTCCGTCAACAGGACTATGTGTTAAGTGCCTTCTTTAGGCACAGGCCTTGTGCCGGCCCCCACGGGGTCGACAGACTCAGACCAGTCCCAGCGTCTGCCCTCTGGGGGAACTACACGAGTCCACCTGCGGCTGGAATTCAAGGAAGGGTGGTGGAGGCAGCTCTAAGAGCTGTAGGAGAGTTGTCAGGGGTGTTTAAAGCAGGGTGACAAAATTCACCCCAGGGGTATTGTGGGAGGGCAGGAGCCTTTGTGGGATTTGAGCTGCAGAAACCAGGGTGAGGGTATCTTCAGGTCCCTATCCTAGCACTGGCACTTACCAGCTCTGTGACCTCCAGCAAGATCCCCCTCCTGGCCTCCTGGGACTTGGCTCCCTCCTCTGAGAAACTGGGGTGGGGGCAATAGTCTAGCCTCGCTGGCAGGTGTCACTGAGGGCAAAGTAAGGCCACAGTGAAGCCCTAGGCCCTCCGCAAAGGAACTGCTTGATGAATGGTGGATGATGAGCTCCCAGGGGCTCCTGTGAGACATCCCTTCTCTCGGGGGTTCTCTATCCAGAGGCACAGTGGAATCTGGGGCTTCACTTGCACCCACGCTCAGGGAAGGCTTTTCTGCAGGGGCTGAGCTCATTTTGCGCATAGGCTTCCGGTGAGTGAACCCAGTCCAGACTCGGAAGGCCTGGAAAGAGCAGACAAATACTGAGCCCTTGCACAGCCTCCCTCGAATATAAATTGTTTCAGAGGAGCTTTTGAGAGAAGCTGGAGAGCTCTCGGAAAATATAAGTTGTCATTTTTGTTGCTAATAATAGTAACGACAATTCCTGGGCTCGTGTCCTCGGATCATCGTCTGTCTGCAGGCGACTTTCATCACTCTCCCGAGGACTGGCCCAGCACCCAGAATAATACTTCCAGGCTTCCCTCCCCCCGGAGCCTCTCTGGGACCGTGCCTGTGACCTCCTGACTCATCTCTAGATTTGTCACCTGTATGAGGATGTGCTCAGGTACTAGGTCACATATTTTAGCTACTTTTGATATGGCACTAATTTAATCTCACAGCTACCCTGTGATGAGGGTCAATTTGTCCTTACTGTGCCTCAGAGAAGGTCAGTGGCTTGCCCAAGGTCACGCAGCTTAGAAGAACCAGAGGTGAGATTTGAATCCAGGTCTGTCTCAGTCCAGAGCCCAAGCTCCTAAGTCCAGCCTCTGTTGCTGGACGGAAACAGTCCCACCTCTGGGAGGTGCAGGCCGAGATGGCCGCCCTGATGCAGGCTTCTAAGAAAGGGAGGTAACATAAAAGAAAGTCTTCACCTAACTCGATGGAACGTCTTACACTCAGTTACCAGCGCGGGCAGAGTTTGTAGGACGTCTGGTCAGCGCTGTGCCGAATTGCCTGGAGCACTCTCAAGGTGGCGAGAAGCTATTGAATTAATAAAATGCATTAAGATGATTGCAGGGGAAACAATCTACAGAGGATAATACACTCTTTGGAGGCATTTTCAGGTACTTTTGAAAACTCCCTTTTCCACACCAATAATTGATAGACTAACCTCAAATTGTTCTTATTTGTTCATTAACGTAAGGCCCCCAAGGGCTCACTGTGCAACACTTTATTAGCCTGGATTGAGTAATATATTTTAAAGTAATAAAACGACATTATTTTGAAATTATTTTTTAATGTGGACTTTCCAGCCATTGACTGCCCCCTCTGAAGGTCTGAATTAGTGAGTTTTAATTGTGTGCAAAGAAGCAATAAAATAATCATTACTAAGATGAAGGGTGTTTCTTTTATGGCAGACACATGAGTCGTCCCATTCAGCCTGATGAAATCCTACAATGGGGGCACCATGTGCCCCTCCTTTGCAGACACAGAACTCACACTCGGAGGGATTCAACCTCTTGCCCAGGGAGCCTGGGCGAATGAGTGGTGGAGCCAGGAGTCAAGCACAGGCTTGTCCCCTCTTTCTCTAACACTCACCAAACATGGTTGAGGTGTGAGTTTGGGTGGTGCTGAAAGAGGCTGAGTCTTCGCCCGGAAGACCGGGGTTAATAAAAATGGGAAGGTAAGAAAAATAAGAGAAGAGAGAGATCAAGACACATCGAGGCACTAGCAGGACTCCTCATTGTTTTTCTGCTCGGGATGACCACCCCTGAGGGCCAGGTGGGCCCATAAATGTGAGTGTGGCATGATGGTTAATTTATATGTCAACTTGGCTAGGCTATGGCCAGGGGATTGGCCAAACACCAACCAGGCTAGATGTTGCTGTGAAGGTATTTATTAGATGTGATAAACATTTAGATCTGTAGACTTTGAGAAAAGCAGATTAGTCTCTCTAATGTGGGTGGGCCTCATCCAATCAGTCGAAGGCCATAAGAGCAAAATTTGAGTTTCCCAAAGCAGAGGGAATCCTCAGCAGGACTGCCTGGTGGCAATGCTGCCTGAGTTCCCATCTTGCTTCCCTGTGGAACTTGAACTTATGATTGCAACATTAACTCTTACATACATTTCTACCTTACTAGTATGCCCTACAAATTTTGGACTTGTCAGCAATTCCTTAAAATCTCTCTCTCTCTCTCTCTCGATCGTTATAGATACACACACACACACACACAATAGCTGTTATTCATATGTATTTTATTTCAGTGCACATTTCCATGCCATGATAAAATGAATTACAGCTCCTACATAACTGGGATTTTTACATACTTGACCCCTTTGAGAAAGAGCCAAAGAAACTAAAGCAAACTACTCTCAGGGATTTGTTTGAAGACGCCACTTCTGAGTCCATCTGGGCTCCGTGTCCGCCTGACGCCACCTACTGCGGTCGCCCCCGGTCCAGGCCCTGGGCAGTGGGGCTCTGCAGCCTGGCATGATGCACACCAGGAAAGTCATCTCCAGACTCGGTCCCAGTGAGGCTCTCTCTCAGGAATAGTAGATGGGTTCGTGGCCACAAGACTTGAAATCACAGGGGATTCTAAGTATCTAGAAAATTCAATTCTCCAGAATTGCCAGGGAATTGACTTCTTCCCTGGAGTCCTTTTATCATGTAGCATTGAGGACACTCTTACTCTTATCCTTTTTTTTTTTTTAAAGATTTATTTATTTTATTTGAGAGAGAGAGAGAGCAGGGGAAGGGGCAGAGGGAGAGGGAGAGAGAGAATCTCAAGCAGACTCCTGCTGAGTGTGGAGCCTGACGCAGGGCTCCATCCCACGACCCTGAGATCATGACCTGAGCTGAAACCAGGAGTTGGATGCTTAACTGACTGAGCCACCCAGGTGCCCCTTATTCAAATATCACCTCTATAAAGAGACTGGCTCATACCCTTTTGTCCTCCCCTCCATTCCTCCTCGGAAGTGGCAGCAGGACAGTGGAGATCATTCCCATTTTACAGAAAGAGAAACTGAGGTGAAGAAAGGATGTGACTAACTTCTGATCCTGGGCAGCCGCTGTGGTGAGCGCTGGGAGGAGACTCGCAGGCGCTGGCCCCAGGGAAGCCCCATTTCGCCTGGCCTTGCAAATTAGAACCAGCTCTGCGGCTCCCGAGAGGTCCAGGCCCCTGATCGGAGAGTACACGGATGAGCTCTAGAATCATGATCTTTTTCTGTTCTTACAGTTCACTCAGATCCAGCGCAGCCCATTTTGTGCTGATGCTCTGTGTCCCTCCGTTCCTGGGCCCAGGGAAGACATCTACCCTAAGTCTATTCTTGCTGACTCTGGCATGGAAAGTGCTCTGCCCGGGGAATAAGGATTGTAGCCATCAGCCAGAAGGTGTGGGAGAGACATCGTTGGACGAAGTGGAAGGAACACACGGTCTGGATACCGGGATTTTAATCCCCCCCTTTTTTTAAACTAGCTGTGTGACCTTAGACAAGTCACTTAACTCCTCTGAGCCTCAGTTTCTACCTCTGTAAAATAACTGCCCCTTAGGGGGCTATCAGTGGTTTTAAACGAAATAACAAATGTAGCCATGATGTATAGACTGTAAAGCACTGTACCTAAATTAGCTATTTTTTGAAAAGATTTTATTTATTTGAGAGAGTGTGTGCATGAGTTGGGGGAGGGGCAAAGGGAGAGGGAGAGAGAGAATCTAAGCAGACTCCATGCCCAGCCCGGAGCCCTATGTGGGGCTCGATCTCACGACCCTGAGGTCATGACCTGACCTGAAATCAAGAGTCGGACACTCAACCGACTGAGCCACACAGGCGCCCCTAGCCTTTGTTGTTTTTGATGCGCCCTAAAGGGGTTGGGGGAAAGGAGGGATCTAGAGTTGGAGAATTTTGCCTCCTCTGATCTCATGTTAGAGGGCGGTCACAGTCCAGAGAGTTTAAGCAGTCTGCCCCGAATTGCAGAGGGCGAGAAAGCAGGATTAGGGTTAGGCAGTGAGGATGGGTGGGAACAAGGCGGGGTGTCTGCTTAAGGCCCAGGGACTGGACCATGCTGGGACAGATGAGGGTCCCAGGAAGAGGGTGCTAGGGGCCGTGGGCAGTGAGGTTGGAGGGAGGCCAGGTGAGCAGCAGCTTCAAGGCTGGCCTGAGTCGTCCGTGCTGTCACCTGGGGGGGAACGTCAGCTTTTTACCAAAACTCATGTAGGGACTTCTAGTGCAAGGACACACAGATAGTGCAAATCACTTCTGATGGGGGACTTCTCGTTCAGAAACAGGCAAAACACACATCCAATCCAGGTCATCTTCAGACGATCACAGACCAGGGGCTAAAGAGGTGGGGCGGGCGGCGGGGGGAGGAGGGCAGAGCTTTCCAAGGGAAAACCCAGACCCTCATTCTCTGAGGTCAAGAAATGTGGGCTGTAATAGTTTTGCCATCATCAAAACTAGGCCTGAGTCACCTCTGGGCAGAAGTGAGAGAACACAGGGCATGGGGACAGGGGTGCGGACCTATGTGGGCAGCACAACCCCACACATCTCTCAAAAGTGAGTTTACCACTAAAAATGACCTGAGGATTCTGGTAATAAGATTTGTCATTCAAGATAGGCCTTGAGTCATTTCTCCCATGAAGGAGGAAAGAAAAAGTCAGCACTAGAGAGCAGGATTCATATCTAGGTGGATCCTGAGTGCCCTATGTCGCCTTCCTTCTACTGAAATATTTCCCCTTTGCTCTCTCTTACTGCTTTACATTTCACCATTAGAAATTTATTCCTTTGGTTATCCAGTGTCCAAGAGTTCTTCATACAAATGCAAAAGTTCCTGGGAGAGGCAGCAGGTAAGCCTGGACTGCGGAGTGGGATCCAGCTCAGGTAACTGGGACCGGGATTAGTTTCACTGGGGGCCTGAGGGGCCAAAAGGGGAGAGTAAAGGAGAGGGTGGGTAGGGACAGAGTTCCAGCCTCACTTTACAGATGAAGAAACAGATTTAAACAAATGAAGAAAGAAATTGGTCTGTGGTGGCAGCAGGCCAAACCTTACTTTCTCACCCCAAATTGTGTGTCTTCAGAGTTGTTCAGAAGCAACTCCATGAGTATTCATTGATGTTATCTTGTGCTTGTTATATCATCAAATACAGAATGTTCGGGAGGCAGATAACTTTAATCCCTAGGCTGTCGGTCCCTGGATCAAGAGGAGCCACATCTGTACATGATAAAGGGATCACTGCCCCTCATTAGTGATATGGAGAGCCCCACACACCACCTGAGATCCTGAGCGTGAGGCTCTGCCTGGGGGGATCTTGGGGCTGTATTCCTTGGGGAGGGGTGAGGGTACTTTGCTTGCAGGAGGGAGAATGAGCTGCCTGTTTGGTGACCCCAAGAGCCAACTAACCATTAGCGATCATGAATGCTGTTCTCTAAATTATATCTTGCTCCCTGAGCGCTGGGCCCCCGGTAGGATTGCACGTGCAGGCCCCTTGTGCTGGGTGGGGCCAGTGAGCTGTGAGCGCAAGTTTTCATGGCCTGTGACCCTTGGCTCTTGCCCTGAAATAGTCACATTCAAGATGGCGCTGCTCCTTCAGCCTGGACCCTGTGGAGAGGGAATGAGCACCAGACGAATCATGTCCAGGACATTAACCTTCCCTGTTGCAACCACTTCACTCTGGTGGTTGTTTGTTACCATGGCACACCCTAGTGCATGCTGACTGCCCTTCCTAGGGTATGAGCATGGCATTTGTTCTAGATCCTTCTGGAAGGTAGATGGAGGTACAGACACAGTGGGGCAAACCCAGGCACCGTGGCATTCCTTGGGTCTCCCCCACCAGCCTCAGTGCCGTCCCTCGGGCTGTGGGACAGGAGTGCGGAACAGCAGAGGGCACCAGAGGCCTGTCTCCACTCTCCCCATCATGGTGCCATCCCACCACGTTGGAAGAGCTGGCCCTGCACATCACTGTGGTTGTGGGCGAGTTTTTGTAGGATGCAGACTGACCCCTCAGGGGGCTTCTGAGAGACCGGGGCCGGGAGCCGGGGCCCCACTGGGGCCTCTGAAGAGCAGGCCTTCCTCTGGCTCTTTCCCTCTCGGCCTGGCTCTGTCTTAGGTGTCATGGTCAGACCCAGAGTAAGGCTGGGAGGGGAGGCCAGGGGCCAGCACCGAATGTAATACACAGAGCCTGCCCCCTCCAGCCACCCTGGGTCCCTGGCACAGAGCTGGGGGACCTCAGGCCTTCCCCAAGGGCTGCTGAGGCCTCAAATTCCACCGCTACACACTGGCTGTTCAGCATGCTGCTTGGACCTGAGATGTTGACATGCAGCCGTGTTTCTCTCTTTGGTGGGGGGGAGGGGTGGGTGGAGGCTGGAGGGGGCAGGGCCAACAGCAGTGTTTCCTAGATTGACAGGACAGGGCAGGTGTGGGGTCCCCGAGAGCCTCATCAGCTCCGAGGGCTTTGTCCTGGGAGTCGGGCAGCTGTGTGATCCCCTGCAGGTCCCTTTCCCTCCCTGGGCCTCAGCTTTTTCTGTCGCAAGGGAGTTGGGGCCGACTGAGCTTGGAACCCCCTCCAGCATTAAAACCTGTGCTTTTGGGAATAGGTTTCACTGCTCAGGACCCAGGAGGCCGTCTGGCCCTGGGGAAGGGGTGGGAGCGAGGAGAAGGGGCCCCCAGGAGTCACTAGCAGGATGTGCAGTTTTGCCAGGAGTGGCTGGACTGCTTGCATGTGCTCGCTTTCCTTTAGTGTTGGCAAACGCCTTAGTATTTACACTTCCCTGGATCATATAAAGACCAAGGTCAGGTCAAGATGGTCCACATAACCTCAGCTGGCCCAGAGTCAAACAGAAGAGGTAATGGTGCCCGGCTCTCCCGCCTGCCCTCCCTGGCTTCTCTTGGTGCTGTTCCCGGCCTCCGGGTGCTGATCCTTCGCACTTGGACAGGAGGTCTGCCCTGGCTTCTGGATCCCTAGTCAGAAAGTCTTCCAGAACATCTAGCAGATGGACTCCGAGCTGGCACCTCTGCTTGGGGTGCTTTGCTGCCACTTTTCCCACCCTCACCAGTGAGCCAGGCTCCTTGGCGAAAAGATGGCACCAAGCTTTCTCCAGCAAGAACCCAGGGGCTCTGGACGGTGTGGTCTCCCTGGAGAAGCAGCGTCTCCCTCAACCCTTTGACCTTCGTTCTGCTCAGAGGTTGGGTCGAGCGGAGGTGGGCCCCTTCTGAAACCTTCTTCAACTCCCCCTCTGCCCCTGCCCCCCTGAGCTCTGGAGGGAGGGAGTAAGGGCGTCACAGAACTCACTGTCAGCTCTTCTGGTTTGGGACCTGTTATGAGAGTCCCGTCTCTCTCGAGCTTAGGGCCTGGCAGAGGCGTGCTTGGTGTTTTTCCTCCTCCTGACTTGTTGGTACTCTCAGGTTCCACCCCGTTATTCTGTCAAGTTCACTGACCTGCGCTATCCGGTCCTTTAGTCATTCTCCGAGGCCGGCCAAGGGCGGGATATCGCCAGGGATTGGACGCACAGAGATAAAGCAACAGAAGACAGTCCCTGAAGGGCCCGAGTTTAGTGGGTGTGAGACTTATAAATAAGGTGTAATTCAGGGCGGTAAGTGCTGTGACAATGGCCCGCACTGGCCCTCATGGGTGCATCTGGTGGGGGGAGCTGGCCGCGGAGGGCCTTGGGTCATTGCTCTAGTTCAGGAGAAGAGGAAGAGGAGGCCAGTTAAGGTGGGTGGTGGCAGGAGGAGGGGAACAGTTCGGAGACACTGCGTGGGGAGGAGTGATCTGATGGGATGACCATTTGGATGTGGAGAAGAGAAGAAGGAGGAGGTGAGGCTGAGTCCCAGGGTCCTGGCTTTGGGGGCTGCCTGCTTGCAGCGACTCACCCCTCACCAGAGTCGGGGGCGTGTGCCATGAGTGTGAATCAGGGGTGAATATGCTGGGTTTTGGAGGCCCATGGCCACTCCAGAAGAAGGTGTCCAATAAGCAGTTTGTGTAGTTTGGAGAACTAAGCTGAGCGTCCACAACAGTTGGGTAGTATTTGCACCCCTGTGCTGTAGATGGGGTGATTAAAAGGGGGTTAAATAGAGGAAGACAGAGAAAAAGGCCTAGGAGAGAACTCCTGAGAGCCCCTGCATTTCAAGAGTGGGTGGGAGAGGCAGGGAAAGGAGTGGGCAGTGGAGGGGGAGAGGCGTGGTGGAGGTCAAGGGCACAGCAGTGAAGAACCAGTGGTTGATATTTCCAAGGGCTGCCCAGACGAGGCGCACAAGCCTGGGGTTGGACATCAGCAGGAAGGTCACTGGCACCCTCGGCCCCAGGGATAATGGTGGAGTGAGGGGTGAGGTCATGGGCTGTGTGCTGACCCGTGTGGGGCAGGCTGCTCTGTCCTCTCCTGCCTGCACAGCTCTGAGTGTGGGGTACTCAGTGGTCCGAATAACACGTGGTCGGGAAAGTGTGTTGAATGAATGATTGTGGGGCTGAAGAAGACACTTGTTTGTCGCTAAGACTGGTGAGATTTGAGATTTGAGTGCCTCACCTCCGTCACCTCTCTGCCCCCAGAGTGAGTCACAATCAGAAAGGTACTGGAGGGGGGTTTCCAGGCCTTATCCAGATCTGGAAATGATGAGCTAACCCGGGAGAAATGTGGAGGCCCGTTTGGAAAGTCATGAGTGCTCCCTGCCCGAGGATTGAGAACTCTTTCCTCTGGGGGCTTTCCTGTAGCTCCAGTCTTGTCCACACCTCCGGTGGTGAGCTGGGCATTCGGGGAGCCTCTAACTTGCTGGGCTCTGGGGGCAAAGCTCCTCTCCTGGAGAGCCTACCCAGGCCAGCAGGAGCACTGAAGTAGGAGCACTGAAGTAGGAGCCCAGGGCTAGGATTCTGATCTAAGCTCTGCCTTTACCTCATGCGAGGCAGTCATCGCTCTGGGCCTCAGTTTCTCCATCTGTGAAGCAGGGATTCCAATACTGCATTCACAGGAATATCCCAAGGATAAGATGAATAGTGGATACAGAGGTGATATGGAAAGTAGAACATGCCATATATATATAAATGCCAGAGTTTTCTTCACTCACTCACTCATTCATGCTTACGTGCCTTAATTCAGCAAGAAGTGACAAAGTGCTCAGTAGAGGCTGTGATTCCAAAAGACTGAGTGCTTGGGACAGAGCAAGTGGGTAGACATTGTGAGACGAGCCTGCCTTTGAGCCTAGTGATCCCTGCCCTGCACTACCTATGGGGGAAAGGAAAGGGTGGGCCTGATGGGTTGGTGGGCATTGGTGCCCAGGGTGGGAGGGGGGCCACCAGTCCTGACAACACACTAGCAGCATAGATTTGGTGGTGCTGGGAACTCCCTCTCTCTCCATTCTGGTGGGGAAGTTTATACTGAGCAGGGTCAAGGCTTGTTTTTCTGCTTTGTCCTCTGGACTCTGTTATTTAGTGGCCGTTGGCAGGGCAAAGATGTGCATGGGAGAGAGTCTCAGGGCAGCACACGGCCATCAGCTGGCTCCTGGATATGCAAGATCTGTGTTCAGATCAGGTGAGTGAACTGGGATGAGGTGCTTAACCTTAATGAGACTCAACTTCCCCACCTGCAACATGGGATTCTTAATCCCTGTCCTCTGTGCTTTACGGAGATGAAGTGAAGCTGTAAACTTTAAAATATTGTAAAGACTCTTGCTCCTCCTCCTCCTCTTCCCCAGACACCGACTCATTACCATCAAAATCATCAGACTGCCTTTCTGGGCTCCTTCCTATTCCCCCCTTCTTCTCGTGGACCCCTCGGTGCCACGTCTACTCAGCGTGACAGCCAGAGAAGTGTGTCCCCAACTTACCCTTCTGTGGATCGAAGTGACCACTGAATGTCTGGCTTGCTGGTCAGGATCGGCTGATCTCTTGTCATGACTATTCTGTTACAACTTACGGAGGTCATAACCCAGAGGATTCTGGGCATCAGAACCACGAAACCTGAGTGTAGGAGGAAGCGTTGGAGAGTGTGTTCTCCGGCTGAAAAGAACAGGTGGACAAGAAATTGTTTGGATGGTGCTCCTCAAGTATGAGTGTCTTTTTTGGCAATCCTGCCAGCCCTCTGCCTTGCTGTGAGTCTGGAGGGCCAAGGTGGGTATGGTTCAAGTGCAGGGCCCCACACAGGTGCACCTCATCCCTCAGCGGGCATCCATGCGGACGTCCAGATTTGGGCAGCCTGGCAGAAGATGACAGAGGTGCAGGGGATCATTGGGTTTTACAGGCTAAGCTTTGAGGTTTAACTACTTATAAATGATTTGAAGGTCCACTGCGTGCCACCGTTTGTAAATTGGCTGAGGCCAAATGTGAATCGTTGGCACTCAAGGCTTGTGGGAGAGAAAGAGATTCCGTCTGCGGAGGGTCCCGCCCACAGTCCAGCCTCTCATCTCAGTGTGGATTGACTGTTCTTCACCTGTCATCAAATGCTTGAACTCAGGAAGTGATGACAAAGAAAGCCAACTGCTGGGGCTGGAGATGCAGTGAGGGGGAGGTCAGGGGGCTTAAGAAAGTGAGGATTTAAAGCCAGAAAATAGAAACTTCAGGTAACTTAGAATTTTAAGTTATTATTTTATTTTATCATATGGGAAATGGTATGCACCGTCCTAATACTAGCACACTGAGGGATCCACAAAGTCCTTGGGCTATGTTCTTTGGAAATGGTATAGAGTGCTGAACGCACTAGCAGAAACTGGGAACAACCACTGTACCCCTCAGTAGGAGACTGGCTACATCGATTATGGAGCCTTCATGTTATGGGATGTATGGAGTGCAGTTGTTAAAAAAGGAAGAAGGAATGGTTTAATAAATGAAAAAAGCAAGGTGTCAGTTTTTTTTTTTTTTTTTTTTAAAAAGCCTAGGCATCGATATCCCAGGAGAGACCTTGTTTTTTCTTTTCTTTTTTTCTGGAAGGTACATGGGCATCTTTTCATGAGGGCTCTCTTACGGAAACCTCAAATCAGCTCCCTGAGCCTCACTTTCCCCATCTGGATGGGGAGCCTTACGATCCCATATCCTGACATGTAAGGGCAGCTCCCGGGGGGGGGGGGTCACCCTCCGAGAGGACAGTCTTGTGCCAGCCCCAGAGCCTCATGGGAACAGTAGCAGTTTGCTCGAGGTGAGGCTGGGGAGGCAAGGAGGCCTCCAGAGTCTGGGAGGTCTTGGCTGCCACTCTGCTCGTAGGATCAGAGGTGAGTCGTCTCGCACTTCCTCAGTGTGGAGACCCCATCGCAGCTGCTGGAACAGACCCTGCATTTGCTCCCCTCCTCCACCCTGAGGGTCTTCGTGCACAGCTGACTCCAGTGACGGAGGGGTTTCCCACGGACCCAGACCTAAGCCTGCCCAAAAGGCAGCCAGGCTTCCTGGCATCCCCTGACATGGCATCTCCTTGCTGGGCCTTCGCTGGGCCTGGGGGTCTCTCTCCTGGGGAGCAAAGGGGAGAGGCCTGCTCCCTGGGAGCTGTGTTCTCACCCACCAGGCTCCCCACACGCCACTGGCTGGTGGACAGCCTTCTGGGAGAAGGCCTAGACACCCAAAATCAATTTGCTAAAAGCCAATTTGCCAAATGATCAATTCGCTGAATGACTAATTTGCCGTAGGACTGAGGATTCGTTTTTTAAATTTCACTTTCCCTGTGGCTTTGCATTGCAGTCTGGCAGCAATATTCTGCCGGAGTGTCAAATTTCTGATGCTGAGCCTGACTCTAGCACTCAATATTTTATATGGAAAGGCTAGGCTTGCCCAGCCCCCACCCCTGCCCCAACTCTCCTGCTCTGCTTTCAAGGGGGCTGTTCTCTTGGAATGTAGTTTCTGTCTACTCTCTTCACGCAAGCTTATCCCGTGTCTGCTCTTGGACGTGTGCAGTGAGAGTGGATCCCTGTTGCAGTCAGGGCCCCTTCCCCGGAGGCTCCGGACCTCGCAGGGGTCATTCGAGAAACAGAAGGAAGTGATATTTTTCCAAGCCTGAGTTTGAGATCTAGGATTCATGTCCTTATTATTATTATTTACCATTTTAATTGAAGTTGTAATAGACATGGAAATAGCATTTCCGAGTGAAAGAACGAACTTTTTTCCTTACTTATTTATGAAATTGTAGAATCTGATTTATAGTTTAGAACCATCTTGTGGCCAGCGCATACGGCCATAAAATTTGCCAGTTACCCAAAACGAGCCGTACCTTTACCTGTAGCCATCAGTAGGCGATTTTAAAAAGCAGATTCACCAGGGCACCTGGGTGGCTCAGTCGGTTAAGCGTCTGCCTTCGGCTCAGGTCATGGTCCCGGGGTCCTAGGATCGAGCCCCGCGTCGGGCTCCCTGCTCTGCGGGAAGCCTGCTTCTCCCTCCCCCACTCCCCCGGCTTGTGTTCCCTCTCTCGCTATCTCTCTCTCTGTCAAATAAATAAAAATAAATCTTTAAAAAAAAAAAAAGCAGATTCATCCCAAATATTTTCATAGGCTTTGGGATGCATGATACTCTTTACTGCTAGATTGTCCTTCTTAGTCGGCTTCACTTAAATCTGCACCCATTTGCATACTTATACCTAGCGAATGCTAATTTTTCTTCTTCTTTGCCTTTTCATCAGGCTGCCATAGTATCCTGAACAGAACACTGTGCAGGTGACCTCTGGGCAGGTTAATTAATTTCACTGAGTCTTAATGACTTCATTTGCAAAGCAGGGCTAAAAACACCTAGCTGATGAGGTCTCTTTGGGTATGAAAAGAGATAGTGGGCGGGAGAATGCTGTAATCGTTCTTGGAGTTGTGCAGATGTAGGATGTTAATATGGCATGAATTCTGGATAGGAAGAGCAAGTCCTGATATCTGTAGACCTTTAGAAGACAGATGGCAGGAAAGAAATTGCCACGGTCAAGGTGAAAAGTATAGAACTCTGTCTTTGCTGAAGTTTCTCATGGGCTCCCCTACGTGCCCAGGCTAGATTCTTTGCCGGCCTGGGAAGTCCTGTGGCTGCTCTAGCCTCATTATACCCCATCTTCCCTGAATGGCTCTGAGCTCCAACCACACTGACTCTCTAGATTTCTGGAACATTCCATGCTCCTTCCTGCCTCAGGACCTTTGCACAGGCTGTTTGCACTTCCCTACCTCCCCACTAAAGACCATCTTTAGGTCTTAGCTGAAATATCACTTCTGTGAACTTCCTGTGACCTTCCCACAGGTAAGCTCCTCCTGGAAATTATTCTCTCTTGACACCTGTGCTTATTAATTTTTCACAGCATCAGTTATAATAACAGTTAATGAATTATTTGTTCAATGTCTGCCCTTTTGACTGGTCTATAAACACTATGAAGTCAAAGATTGCGTCGTGCTCACTGCTGTGGGCCAGAATTTAATACTGTGCCTGGCACATGGTTGGAGTCTGGGTAAAGACTCTCTGAACAGATGAATGAAGGGCAGTGAGGCAGCAGGTAGGGAAGAATGAATGTCTGCCAGACTCCTCGCTTTTTGACTTATTCTGGCACTCCTCAATAGAGCCTGATTCCCTTTCCTCCCGGGTCTGTCCTCAGTTCAGGTCTTTGCCTCTGCTCCGGGCTGGCGTACATCCCTCAGCAAACGTCCTTTGAGGTGAGATGGAGGGCAGCCTGGGTGACACCGAATGTCAGGTGTGTAGGCTCTCCGAGGACAGCAATAGCTCTGGGGAGTGGGGTAGGTAGGTGGACTGTGTGGAGAGGGTGGGATTTACAGCCCAAGCAAACGAAGGTTGCAAGGAGGCCTGGCCAGCTTTCGGCAACCCCAGGAGGACCTCAGCCAGCCCTGTCTGCTGTCGGGGCTGTGGCTGGCTCAGGAACGGGCAGTCTGGGTGAGCAAACCCCCTTGTCCTAGCAGGGCCCCGAGGTTGCCTGGCCCCTCAGGAAGCAGGACTGCTCGAACCTGGGCAAGCTCCTGCCTGTACCTTCTTTCTCCGGTTTGCCCAGCATAAGTGAGTGGGACAGACTGGGGCCCTGGCAGCCCTCTGGGCTGGCCGGGGAAGGGGAGGCCCTAGTCCTCTGGTTTCTCATAGCCCCCCACACCCCCGACCCCTGTCACCCACTTCCTGGTCTGAAGCTACATCTGCACTGACCCCTCCCTCCTGTTTCTCTGACACTGGACATAAAAATATAAGAAACAAAACCTATAGAAAGTAAATGGACAAGGTATGGACTTGTGTGTTCCCCCCCAGCCCCCCTTCTTAAAGATGTTTTATGGAACCAGAGAACATTGGAGTTGAAGAGAAGCTAGTTCAACCTGACTTTTGTCAGAAGAGGAGGCTTGGACACCAGGAGGAGGACCGAGAGCCCCTGTCCCCCCTGCCACACTTTAGTGGTGTGTGCCTTCCATTCAGAATGCTGGACACTAATATTTGGGTGGGTGTGTCAGCGGACAAAGAGCTGAGAGCTGGGCACCATGGGAATGGGGTGTGAACGCAGCACCCAAAGATGGGACAGCCGTGACCCCAAGAACTGAGAGAACACATCCGATGGTACCCTGGTGCTTGTCCTTGAGCTACTGCTCACCAGGGAGGCTGTGAAGGGTTTCATGGCGGCCTCGAAGCTGGCCTTCTTGGTTTCTGAAGTCACCCATCATTTGAGGGTCTGTCTTGGAGCCTGGGCTGGAAGTAAGGAGAAGCTCCAGGGTACTTCCTAGACAGAGGGGAAAGATATCAGCATGTCTTGGGCCCCTTTCTGAAGGGCCACCTGTCCCCAGCCTCCCTAGATCAGGCTGACTGTCACTCAGAGGAACAAGGATTCCAGCCCCCAAATGCCCAACTTCATCGCTAGATTCTTCTTTAAAAAGCCTTTTGGATGGAAATATGCTGAGTTGTGCTTTCTTAAGAAAAAACGCAACATTTCCTCTAGAATTTGGTGAGGGGGCTACTGAGCGTGTCTCAGCACCTTGGGACCCTCTTGTCCTGGAATCCCTGGCCTTGCAGAGCCAATAGGAGAGCACTGACATAGGTCCCCATCACTAAGAGAGAACCTAGCTGTGTCCCGGGCTCCATCTCCAGCCTCCCCCAACCCCAGGCCTTAGGAAACTGGAGCTTTAGTCCTGCTGAGACCCCCTAAACCCACACAGGAAGGACCCTCTGCCCTGGATCCATCCTCCTCTCCCCCCACCCACCGTGGCTCCCTTCTCTCTAGAACATAGGAGCGGGTACCGGGGTCTGTGTTGTGGCCCATCTTTCTCCCTCCTGTTCCACCATCTACTTTCACTTCCTTCTCTCTTCTCAGCTCATACACACACGTGCTAGTGAGTCAATCGCATGGAGAAGCAGTGGGAGCGGAGAGGCCGGAGAAGCTGATGGGGCTGCAGTAGTCAGGGCAGCCTTCCTGAAGGAGGTGGCCCCAGCTGGGCTTTAAAGGATGGACGGGGTTTGGAGAAGCACAGAGGAGGAAAGACAAGCTACAGAAGAGTTCAGGGATGGGTTTGAGGGGCCTGGGTCGAGACCAGGGGGCAGTGGGTGGGGTGGGTGTGTGCATGTCAGGCTGGGAGGGAGGTTGGCTATGAGAATGTTGGGAAACCAGAGCTGAGATGTTTTGTTGGATGGAGGGTCCAGTGGTCCTGGCTGCGGTCGTTTTAGCTAAATAAAGCAGTCACTGTGATTCTGAAACCACAGCGGGCTTGTTCCACTGTGATGGCAACTAATTATGGATTGTAATTGTTTAAACACAGGGAGGTGTTTTGACCTGAATAGTAATAACGTGAAGGGCCCCCTTTGGTGTCTTCCCACACTCCTGCCACCTTGTTCCACAGGCTCGGCGAGGACAAAGGTGAAGCGGGGAGCAGCGTCCGTGGGGCCCAGGGAATGGGCTTTTCTGGATCTTTGCGAGTCAGGCCACGGCGGCGGGGAGAGCCGAGAGGGACCTGGGTCAAGCCCTGTCCCTAACCTGGGGCTGTGGGCACCCGGCCAGGCTGTCGTGAAGATGTAACAAGTCCCCGGCATGGGGCGTGGGAGCTGGACGGCTGATCGTGGCAGAGCCACGTGACCTCATTGCGCAGATGAGGAAACTGAGCCCCAAGCGGGGGCCTGACTAAAGTCGCACGGCCCCCAGCAGAGACTGGGGGTTTTCAGAGGACCCTCAGCGGCATAGGTCACCCGTGGTGACAATCACTGTGCAGACTCATGTGGACAAGTTGCTTTACCTCTCTGAGCCTCAGCTTTCTCATCTGCGATGTGGGAATAATGAGTACGGATCCGAAGGGGTGATCACGAGGACGGCCCCAGATGATACCTGCGAAGCCGCGCCCCGCCTGGCATGTGGATCCATGCCACCGTGAAGGATCATGTCCAAGTAGAGGCCTTGGGTGCCGCCTGCCACCACTCGGTCCACGCTTGCAGGGGCCTGTCCCTCTGCAGCCGAGTGTCCCAGGGTCGATGGGAGGCTGCTGGTGCTCGGATGGGAACTCCTCTGAGCCCTCCGGGGGGCGTGGTAGGGAGGGGTGGAAGGGGGGTGGGGAGGGTTTCTTTGCCTTGGGCAGGGCTCCCCTTACAGCTTTCAAACCCCAGGGGCTTCCTCTGTCCGCCTTGTCCCAAAGCTCTGAGAGGATGGGGCTACGGCACAGAGCGGTGTGCCCTCTCCCTGCCCCCGTGTAACCTAGCAGAGGCTCTACTAAATATTTCACAGGATCTGAGTACAGACGGCTCATTTTACAACCCAAGAGGCTCGGGAGGGGATGTGATGTTCCTGCAGAGTGAGGGCTTGAAGTCACTTCTCCTGACCCCACTTCAGTGTGCTCCCTGAGGACTCACTGAATTCTCACCAGAGTTATCCTCCTGGGTTGAGCTCTGGGTCCTCTGGCTAGGATTCTTCCCCAACCCCTTTGCTTATCTGGCTTCTGGGTGTCCTTTAGGTTCCGGCTTAAATGTTACAGCCTTGAGCCCCTACCTTGACCTGGTTGGATCCCTCTGTGTTCTGTTCTCATAACATCGTCCGGGGTAGAGACTGCTCATTCCTTCCTGATATACACGATTACCTTCTTCTTTTATCAAATCCCGATTTAACAGGGAAGCAATGTGTACAGTTAAAAGACTAGCTCTTACAGCCTTCCTGACAGCTAGCAAGTTGCTGAGTAAGGCTTCTGAGAAATTGAGAGAGAGTTGACTATTTTTTCTCTTTGCGTTTTGCTCTTTGCACCTTTCCTTCATTTTGCCTGGAACACAGGTGTGATGGCTGGAGCTCTAGCAGCTGTCTTAGACCTTTCTGTTAAGGATATCAAGGATGGGGGCACCTGGGTGGCTCAGTCATTTGAGCATCTGCCTTCGGCTCAGGTCATGATCCCAGGGTCCTAGGATGGAGTCCTGCATCGGGCTCCCTGCTCGGCGGGGAGCCTGCTTCTCCCTCTGCCTCTGCCCTCCCCCCCACCCCCTGCTCGTGCTCTGTCTCTCCCATAAATAAAAGAATCTTAAAAAAAAAAAAATGGATGTCAAGGATGCTTTTATGTTCGAACAGGAGCATAGCAAGGGTCTGGGCCCCTGAAGGTTTGTGGGAGACATTGCTTCAGGCCGGGCTGCCCACATCTGGACTTGTTTTATGTAAGAGATAGAACCCTCACTTGTTTTTATTACTATAGTTGGATTTCTATTCCTGGCAGCCAAACTCAATCCCAACTGATAGAACATTCTTTGTGGCTCTTACCATACTTGATGCTAGCTCTATGCAGACCATTTTAATGCCTCCCTCGTGAAGCAGTATGAGGGCAGGGATCCCTTCTGTCTTGTTTACTCCTGTATTTTCAGTGATTGGTACAGTGATGGTATTAGCAAATTTTTTGGAATGAATGAATACATCCCAGTGAGCACCTGGTGTCTAGCAGGAGTCCTACAGGGTCATTTAGGGAAAGGGTGGCTCTGACAATGGCCTTCGTAATAATTATGAGAAGCAACTTTAGCTGCCCAGGCTTCTAGGAACTACTTTTCCTTTCTCTATAAATTGGCTCTCCAATACCATCATTTAAAAATATAATTTAATTTTTTTTCCAGTCTGAAAGTCTCTTAGAGAATATTCTCCTCTATCTCACTGCCTATGACAGCTACTAAAAAATACACAAGGAACAAAATCAAACACACAAGCAAACCAATTTTTTCTTTTCAGTCTTGGTTTCATTCAGCTGCTTTTCTCACATACTTAGGCTCATATAAAAATTTGTGTCTATTCCTCCCTCCAATATCATAATAGAATTTTCCCATTTATTAAAGGCTGCACTGAATTACAATTTTTCAGTGGATATGTGGCAACCTCTTTTCCATTGAGGGGAATTACTTAGCCTGCCCCCTCTTCTGGCGCTCTTAGCTAGAATGATGCTGAGATGAGCACCTTTGTGCCCAAAGCTTTTCCTATGCTAAGGGTTATTTCCTTAGAGGAGCTTCTCAGAAATGGGGTTATTTGATCACAGGAGATAAACGTATCACAATGTCATTTTGCAAAACAGGAGTCAATGCAAAATTAAAGGGAAAGAAAGACTCGGTCCTTTTACTTTTCTCTGGGCTCAGTTTCTCTAGCTGTAAACTGAGCAGGTCAGATTAGAGGGGCTCCAGGTTTCCTTACATATGGGAAGTTTGGTTGATGGCTGGGAATGGAGCCTCTGACGTTCTTCAGGGCATGAGGTCATGAGGTGAGTGAGGGGCACGGAGACCTGGATATGTCAGCCGGTACCTTGGTCCCCGGCCCCCCCAACCTCCTCTGGAGATGAGCCTGCCTGTAGGTGAGTCACTGGAGCCTCCAGACCCCCTTTCTGTGTCTCCCTCACCTGAACACTAATTCCTCAACTCCTAACCATCCCGGAGAGGAAGGAGAGCTTCAGGTCCCCACCGAGTCTGAGGGCCAGCCTGGGGTCTCCTGTGGGGCTGAGGATTCACCTTTGAAGGCAGATGTAGGAATTGGGCAATGCTTCACCTGAAGGAACACTTTTGGACCAGAACATCAGACCCTGTTGCCGGCCTCTGAGGGACCCGAGCACAGGACAGAGCATAAGTCACTCATGGGAATGACCAGAAGTGCAGCTGGTACTCTTTTAATGAGGGTCCCTAACCGCTCCAGATGGTATTATTGTATATATCCGTTCTGTGCCCCACCAGCCTATGAGCTCTTTGAGGGCAGGGATTCTCTGATTTGTCTCTGCATTTGGGTCACAGTGGATGCTCCATACTATTTTAAGTGAACAAGAGAATGGAAATGCCCAAATGTAGTAGGAGGAATTCTGGGCAAGATGGGAAGGGAAGCCAGAGCTGGGATAAGAATGAGTGGGAGGAAACAGGAAACTGGGGGGAAAGTCCTGGGCTGTTTTTCTCTGGCAAGGCAACATGAACTGAACCAGACCCCAATCCCTGCAGCCCGGTCCTCCTTGCGTGTGCAGGTTGCACGGTCCTGGTAGAGGGGAAGCAGGTGCAGAAGGAGGAAGCTGGGGCCCTTAGGACCCATTTGTTCATCACAAAGTGTTAGTTCTTTACCTCGCTCATTCTTTCACCTAATATTTTCAACATCTGCTGTGTGTTATGTTTTATGTTAGGTCTGCTGCTCAAGGATGGCCCCTGGAAAGCCTGGTACCCGGTACGTTGGTACCTAGAAAGGCAGTGGGCGATGGCAGGCAGGGTGGGTGATGGGATGTGTGGGCCACCCTGGTGGGAGCAGCGATCCACAACAGGGGTGGCTACGCCTCGTGGAAGGGGCCTCCCCAGCTGCTGTTGGGCCCTGTGAGCTGCAGTGAGGCCCTTCTGCGAAGGCGGAAGCCTTTGCCGCAGGGGCACCAAGGGGGAGCAGGGGAAGCAGA
This sequence comes from Mirounga leonina, assembly GCF_011800145.1. Lineage (NCBI taxonomy): Eukaryota > Metazoa > Chordata > Mammalia > Carnivora > Phocidae > Mirounga > Mirounga leonina. The sequence continues at coordinate 43,514,212 of NW_023270839.1, forward strand.
GCGGGGGAAAGCGGGCATTCCATGCGTAACAACTGGGTAGAGCTTTGAGTGGGGTTGAAGGTCATGCATGGGGACTGGGAGCCTGGGAGATATTGCTTACACATAGAAAAGTGGCAGATAAGCTCAAACAGTAAATTACAACTGGATACGTATGCTAGGGTCATGGGTCATGTCAATGTAAAAATACTACTTGTGGAAGATAAAATGCAAATGAGAAAATATCTGTGAAGATTATATATATATAACATAATATATATATAAAATTATATATATGTGTGTATATATATATATAAAGAACTGTTGATTGCATTAATGGCAAGGCAGAGTGATTTGTTAGATGGTTTTACTAAGTTAATCTTACCAAGTTAGTTGTATTATTATTATTATTATTATTATTATTATTATTATAACAATAATCAAACTGAGAAGCAGGACAATACTACAGCTTATAGGGATGGGAGGTATTTCCTTGAGGTGCCTTATCACACAGTAGAAGGGCACCCAATAAAAATAGGATGGGATGAATGCCCTCCAGGTCTCCTGTGCCTGGGGTCAGGGCAGCTGTGAGCCCTTCAAGGAAGCTCTGATGCTGTAGGTGGTCCAGCTATCCTCCGATTTCTCTTGGGGATCAGCTGGGGGTGGTTTATTTTCCTTCATGAGCAACAGTTAGCTACCACCCCTCCACAGTTAGCAAAGTAGAAGCTGTAGCTGTTTTGACACTTCTTCTGACTGGGTTGCTCGTGTAACCGGTGGCTCCTGGCTGCGTTAGGGCTGGTAGTACATCAGAATTGTCTTCTGTTGTGACAGGAACCTGGAAAAATGTGCTTCCATCTTCTCTGTGGTCTTTTAAAGTTTGTTTGTTTTTTTGACATGTCTTTGCTGGGGTTGGGACATAGCTTGATGGATGTTTGTTGAATGACTAATTATTGACTGATAGGCTCATGGCCTCCATTGAAGTAGGCTGAGCAAGCAAACCACTGAGTGGAATGTGGAGTCTAGGCTACACAGTGTACTCATCTGCCGATCACCGAGCCACCTTGCTGGCTATTATTACGGAAGCACTAAAAAGAAGCTCTAAATTTGGAAGACATGGAAATACCAGGAAGGAAGGAGTCAAGTTAGATCTAAGGGTGGGGAAGAAGAAGGGGTGAGATATCCAGTCCAGAAAACAGTTGATTTTTTTTTTTTGAAGATTTTATTTATTCATTTTTGAGAGAGAGAGAGACAGAGCACAAGCAGGGGTAGGGGCAGAGGGAGAGGGAGAAGCAGACTCCCTGCTGAGCTGGAAGCCTGACATGGGTTCGATCCCAGGACCCCGAGATCATGACCTGAGTTGAAGGCAGATGCTTAACCATCTGAGCCACCCAGGGCCCCAAAACAGGTGATTTCTTAATAGGTGTCTTGGTCAACAACTGGTGCAAGAAACAGAACTGTAAACTTAGCTCTTGATAATAATAATAATGAATTTGTTGGAAGGCTATGAGGGTCTCATGGAATCAAAGGGCAAGGGTGACAACCAGTGTCCACGAGAGGGTCAAGGTGACATTACTGGAAAGTTATCAGAGACCCGGACAGCTGCTTGGCTGTGCTTTGTGTCCCTCCTTCTCCGGGGCCTTGTGATTTTTTTTTTTTTTTAATCTCAGCCTCTCTCAGGAGGTCTGTTTCAGTCTTTTCTGTGAAGCCTGGCCTTCTCCATGTCCGACAACGTCCACCTCCCTGGGGACAAGATCTCTCAGCTCGGTCTAAACCTAAATTCCCAGAAGAAGGAATCTGATTGGCCAATGGGCAGCCAATGGGGTGCCTCCCCTCAGTCAGGTGTCCGTCTCGGTTCCAACAGGGTGCGTTCAGCTGCACAAACATGGCGTCAGGGACCGCTCGTCCGGGTGGGAAGGGGGCACAGACGGGCGGCCACGTTGGCTAACATGTCTGCTTGGGGCAAGACGGGGATGACTTGGCGTTGCCTAAAAGCATTCAACCACGTGTAGAAAATGCCCACCATGTACTTTTAAAAATGAACGCCTTCTATGTGGTATATACATACAATGGAATATTATGCAGCCATCAAAAGGAATGAGATCTTGCCATTTGCAACGACGTGGATGGAACTGGAGGGTATTATGTTGAGTGAAATAAGTCAAACAGAGAAAGACATGTATCATATGACCTCACTGATTTGAGGAATTCTTAATTGCAGGAAACAAACTGAGTGTTGTTGGAGGGGGGGGGGGGGGGGGGGGGAGGGGGTGACTGGGTGATAGACACTGGGGAGGGTATGTGCTCTGGTGAGCGCTGTGAATTGTGCAAGACTGTTGAATCTCAGGTCTGTACCTCTGAAACAAATAATGCAATATATGTTAAGAAAAAAAAAAAGAAGAAGAAGAAGGTAGCGGGAGGGGAAGAATGAAGCGGGGGAAATCGGAGGGGTAGACGAGCCATGAGAGACGATGGACTCTGAAAAACAAACTGAGGGTTCTAGAGGGGAGGGGGTGGGAGGATGGGTTAGCGTGGTGGTGGGTATTGAGGAGGGCACATTCTGCATGGAGCACTGGGTGTTATGCACAAACAATGAATCATGGAACACTTCATCTAAAACTAATGATGTAACGTATGGGGATTAACATAAGAATAAAAAAAAATATATTAAAAAAAAAAAAATGAACGCCTTCTGAAGCTTAGAGTCCAGGTCGTGAGGGCTTACGTAATTGCTGATTTCTGAGGAGATTCCCCCCTCATTTTCTAAGCCTTTGGAGAGAGCAGTTAGTAGAAAATGCTAATGACCGATTTCAGCAAATGACCATTTTGGTGCTCCCAGGCCACCAGGGCTGGCCAGAACTAATTTTTAGAATGCCCCCTCGATGATTCTGGCAACTTGTTTAATGTTGACCTAGAGACATGCGATGGGCCCAGATCCAGACGTACAGCTAAGCCTCGGTTTGCTTTACTGCGGGCAAGGGAAAGCCGGCCCGGACTCCGTGCGGATTTCCCGCCTCCCAAGGCTCCGGGCCTTGTCTGGTCCCTCTGCGGGGCTGCTGGCCGGGGCTGGGCAGGCGGTGCACGGCCGGGGGAGGTGGCCGCGCTCGTGACCCTCCCCGGAGCTCCTCGGCAGCCGCTGTTGCACACCCGCTTCACAGCTGTGCTTCTGCGCCTCGGGGCTCCCCCTCTGGAGCGAGGAACATACCGCCTTCCTTACATCACCCATGTGGCTTGGGCAGGCCTGGCCGCTGGTTTCTGTCCCTTGTTCCCTCTGCCCCTCCGGGATGGCTCTCGGGACGATCGCGACATCCCAGCTTGCCCCAGACATGAATGGAGGTCACTGTCCCTCTCCGGGACTCCATTTGCAAGCCTTTCACGGTGGCATGTTCGATGTTGGCTCCCGTGAAAGGGCCTTGAGCCCATTTGGCAGGGAGACTGCTTTTCTGAGCAGCGGGCTGTTCTCTGTTCTGAACTCTCGCCCAGTGGCTGAACCGCCTCACGGAAGGACCAGCCCCAGATGGAGGCTGCTTTTCTAGGTCTTCATCACTACAACAGGGCGGCTACGTGAGCTTGCCCACAAAGGCCCTCCCGCTCTAAGCTTCTGGTCCTGATGGGCGCAACGGCTCGCACCTATATTAGGCCCTCCCCTGTCGGGTGCTTGGGTGATGGGTGGATTCACGGCTCGGTCCCCCAGACTCAATGAACCCTAGTCCCTGGGGGCCTTCCCCCCGCGCCCCCGCAGACCCCAGCCCGGGGTTTGGCTGACAGCCTGGGGCTGCCTCACCAGCATTATTCCCGGGCCCCCCCCCCAGGGGGCGGCCTCCCTCTGTAACCTTTTCCAGTTGCTCCGGCTTCCCTGGAGTGTTGACTTAGCCAGGGAGCAGGCTCCCTCTCTAACCTCGGCGTGTTTGCTCAGCAGAGGAGTGGGCATTAGGTCCGCTTGACTCCATGAGCACATAAGTTCCTCTGTCTTTCCCAGAGCGTCCCACGGAGGGGGTGCGGCCGGCGGAAGGGGGGTGCCTAGGAGGGAGCTGCCGGTTATCGCAGGCTGTTCTAATGCGGCTCAAACAATATTGAGAATAACCCCGGCTCAGTAGCACCAGTGTTAGGCTGCAGAGTCAATATTGGCTGAGCAAACATGGCAAATAAGGAGTTGCTATTTGCGTAGCTATGAGGACTTGTGTGCTCTGGCTGTCTCGACAGGGCCCTTGGAAATGAGGGGAAGGCGGTGGTGTCTGGAGGTGGAGGGATGCGCGCGAGGGCTGGGCCAGTGTTTCTCACCTCAGCACTATCAACCACGGGGGCCCGATAATCTTTTGTTGTGGCCGGCTGGCCTGCGCGTGGCCGAGCGTTGGGTGGCATCCCTGGCCTCCACCCACGACGTGCCAGTCACACCCCGTCACCAGGCATGACGAACAAAGACGTCTGTCCACATTGCCGGATATTCCGCGGGGTGCACCTCTCTCGGCCGCCATGCGGGCCAGGCTGGGGAGCAGGAGGGTGTGAAGCGCCGAGGGGCCCGAGGGGCCTCCTCATGCCTCCTGACCCTCTTGCTCTCCAGATGGCTTGGCCAGTCTTGGGGGTGCCAAGAAAAGCCAGCCTCTTAAAGAAATCAGTGCAACGTCAAAGTGCCTCTTTAATCCCAGAGCCTTTTCGGCTGCTGGCCCCCGGGGCGGGGGGAGTGTCTGTGGCCACTCTCTCACCCTGGCCTTGTCTTGGAACCCACTCCTGTTCTCCATCCTGAGACACAGCGGTTGTGAGATGCTCAGATGATGTTCATCTGTCTTTCTCTTGGAGAATTTCTGGCATGTTTCACTCTGGCTGGTGACCTTCTCAGTCACACATGCTTATTTATAACAATCTGTCCCTGGCTCTCCGTCCTCCTCTTTGTCACCCAGGGTTGTCCTGTGCTCTCTCAAATCCTGCAGTCAGCCAAGCCTGGGCCCCGTGGGAGGGCATGTGCCAGGGAGGACAGCAGGGCGTGCCGGCCACAGAAGCCTCTCTGGGGACAGGTTGCACCGCCTCAAGCTTGGCAGGGTCACATCCAGGCTCACGTTGGGTGCTTTGTGGCTGGTGAAAGAGTGTTGGAGAGAAAGTGTTTATAGCCTGGGGCAGGCCCAGCTTGTGGCAGGGGCCTTCCGTGTCCTAACTCTGTCTGTGCTGCTGGGCCCAATGCTGGGACCTGGCGATGGCCAGAGAGCCCACCCTGAACAGCTCTGGCCGCATCCTGATGCCTCGAGCCTTCCTCTTCAGTCTGGGCTCTTCGGTCTGGGCTCTCGAGATGCCTTGGTGGGGGTGGATGAGCAATTAAAATGATTACGCCAAGAACAAGTGAGCTTTAAGTGCATTTCCCTGCCTGCATGTTGATCCTTTTTGTTGTAATGGGACCAGAAGCGGAGCCTGTCCCTGAGCAGCTGTGATGACTTGGGGTCCTGGCCATCATAGCCATTGGCTTTGGCCCCAGGAGGTAGCGTCTTAGCAGGAGGGAAGGCTCCTGTGGGCTCAGATGTTGAGAAGGAAGGAAATGTGTTTATTGTCAGGAAGGAGGGGCACGGGCAGGCGGAGATGGGCGGCTTGGGTGTGTTTAAGCAGCTGCAGAAAGGCAGCAAGGTTTTGTTTTGTTTTTTCTTTTTCTAGAGTTAACACACGCTTCTCCATGCCCCACACCATTTGGCCTCTCCCCCACCCCCTTTCTCCTTCCTCGCGCCTCTGTCCCTTAGGTAGGGTTGAAAGAAGTATTTGAGAAACCTGCCACATATACTCCTTCCCAAAGGAGTCCCATAGAGCAATGGAAGTCTTCCAAAACTCTTCAGACCTGCCGCCTGATTTCTTGAATGACCTGGCTGGGGGCTGCTTTGAATGATCTGACCCAAGGCTCAAAGGCCCAGAGGTCGGACACACTCCTTACGAAGCCGCCCTGTTTGTGGAGCCACGTGGGGAAATGGGATCTGTAGTTGGAGAACCTGGGAGGGGTGTGTTGGGGCATGGCTCAGCCCAGTCAGAGCCTTCAGCGAGCGTCTCCTGATACAGCCTTCTCCCGGCTGCCCCCTGCCCGGCGCCCCGCAGGTGTATTGCTCTTCCTGGGGAGAGGGGGGACGGTGAGCATCCTGTGGGGCTGTGGCTGGTGATGGAGAAGCCTCGGGGGCAGCCATGGGGTTGGGCAGCGCAGCTCGGGGTCCTGCACACTGGCTCCAGCCAGAGACTCTCACTCTTCTCCCTCTTGCCTCTTGAGAGTCTGTGTCAGACTTCATTTGAAGAGAGGCTTTCGCTGTTTGGAAAAGCCAAGTGGCAGTTGTAGTGGAAAAGGATTTGACTCTCAAGCCAGGGGCAACAGAGTTCTAGTCCAAGTTCTCCCAATGACTGGCCACGTTCCCTTCCGGTAACCTAACGTTCCTGAGCCCTAGTTGTCCCGGCCGCAACAGAATAGTGACATAGAGCCCATAGGGCTGTTGGGGGGGTTAAGTGAGACAGATTGGGTGCATAGCAGTGGCTCTGTGCCCGGTGTCAGAGACCCTCCAGAAATGGCTGTCTTCAATGCCCTTCACCTCTCCCCTGCCTGGTCTTGGCCAGCTCACAGCCCAGCCTAAGAGCAGCCTCCCGCCCCCTCTCCCCAGGTAGTGTCTGATGACCCCGCCTCTCGAGCTGCCAATCACATCGTCCCTCTCTGAGGGAGGAGAGTAACTGAAAGAACATCGGTGGCAATGGAATCAAAAGACCTGGCTTTGAACTCTGCCGTAAGACATCAGGCCAGTGACTTAACCCCACTGAGCTTTGGTTTCCTCATCTGTATAATGGGCCCAGCGATACTTTCTTCGGAGGTGCTAGGAAGGCAGTGTGTGGGAAATGTTGGCACAGTGACGAGGCCCCCTTTGGAATTTGTTTAAAATGCAGAGTTCTGGGGTGCCTGGCTGGCTCAGGAGCTACAGCAGGTGACTCTCCATCTCAGGGGTGCAGAGTTCGAGCCCCATGTTGGGCGTGGAGCCTACTTAAAAAAAATGCACAGGTTTCTTGGCACTAATCCCCAGGGCTTCCGATACAGCTGGTCTGGGGCGGAGCCTAAGCATCTGCATTTTAGATAAGTGGGCAGGTGATTGTGAGGTAGACAGTGCGTGTGTGATCCTGGTGTCCCGGGGCCTCACCAGACGGCGTATACAGGGGAGGCCACCACTTTGCACGCTCACATTCTTCCCTCCAGCTGTGCAGGCAGGACTGTGGGCACAGTTTTCTTGGGTACTTCTGAGAGCCCCCCCAGAGTGCCACATCACGTTGCAGTCACCACGTAGTGCCTGTCGAGATCTTTCTGTCCTGCCCTGTCTTTGTTCGAGTGGTCCTCCCCATCTGTGATGAGGGCAGTGTCTCCAGCCGCATCTCGAAGTGCTCATGATGCAGTGTCAGATGGGAGCCGGGTCCAGGGCAGAGTATGGGGCTGCAGCTCTGGGCAACTTGGTGTCACACTTGCCACCAGACCCCTAAACTGTACAAAGTGCTACAAAGGGCCCCATGCTAAAAGCTCCCTGAGGCCCCTGGCCAACATCCTGATTCTTACTGGAGCCGAAAGAGTCCCAGGCCTGGGCAGGGGACAGATGCCAGCCCCTCTGTGCAAGATGCCAGGGTCCTGTTGCAGCAGGCACAGTTCTTCCCTCTTTCCAGGCCCGTGGCATCTGGCACAGGGCTGGGCGCAGAGTACAAGCCCTGTAAGCGCTGGTGGACCGGTGGGTAGCTCTGAGGAGGTTCTGGAAGCTGGTCTGGAGGCTGGTCTTAGCTCTTTCCTCAGCTCCATCCTTAGCACAGGTGGCGCTGCCTGGGGATGCCTGAGGCTCAGCCAGCTGGGACGCCTCCTCATGGCCACCACCCCTATGAGTTCACACCTCCAAATTCATCCAGGGCCTTGGCACCTGCTCACAGTCTTCCTCCTCCCAAAGGCCTGCCACCGTCCCAGGGGACGTCGGTGTCCTCGTGAATGATACATCCCTCAGCCACACCTCATGTGCTTCTTACACCTTTTCAGATCCGATGACCGTCACTGCTTCAGTCATAACCTCGCTTCTACCCCAAATGTTAGGGATTCGCAGAGTTGGCTGATCATCGGTGCCATTTGGGGAGCTTTAAAACAGAGATTTCCCAGGTCTGCAGGAACTGGGTCTGAGTTTCTGTTGATTGGCCAGGGTGGGGACCACTGGAACTTGTCATCCTTGGTTGTGGTTCTCTTTGGAATTCAACCCGACAGCAGCCTCCCCTCTGGCCACAACCTGTCACCTCCTGGCCCCTCCCACGCTGTACCTCGGTGTCCTCATCAAGTCCCTGAGGCTTTCAACCCTTCTCTTTTCCTCTGCCCACCAGCTTCCTCCTGCCTCAGTCTAGATAGCAGGAGCCACATTTCGACACTCGGGGCCATACCCTCGGCCCTCGGCCCTGCTTGCCTCCCACTACCCGGTCTGATGAAATCTGAGGTCTGCCTTCTTCACTCCTGCCACCGGGTTGTCCCCGCTAACCCCCCGGCATTGCCGCCACCTGCAGGAAACCCATACTCCCGGGAGCTCGTTGGGATGCCTGGTCCTCCTCTCGTGAGCTGGCAGCCTGTCTCCCATCGCCCCCTGCCCCCCAGCACCCATCACCTTGGGCACCTACTACATGCTCTGTGCTCTGGCTCCCCCACCCAGGACGCCGGGACCCGCCCCCACACGCTCACCTTCCTTTCTGTATTGCTCCTCCTTCCTTCCAGGTCCATCTCTTCCCTTTTGTTACCCGTAATCATCTGAACAGTTCGCTGAGCTGCACACAGGTAGGTCTCATGGACAGGATTACTCACAGAGAACCGGCCATACAATAAAATGGCCTATCGAGGGTGGGGGGTGGCAGAGAAGAGAGCAGAGACACCGGAGGCCTGGTATGGGAGGAGAAGGGGCCGGGCCAGGCGCTTGCCAGGAGTTCCGCACAATGACTTCATGGGACAGGTGTCAATCTCCCCATTTTGCCTTTGAGAGGTAAGGTGGCTTGCCTCAGGTTGCAGAGCTGCTGTGCATTCCAAGTACAAAGGGTGTGAATTCAGGGAATTAGTGCCTTTGCAGCTGCAGGAAGGGTGGAGAGTGAGTGAAGGTCAGGAAGTCATTGCCAAAGGTCAGCCTGCACATTCCAAAATGGATGGTTCTCTGAAACTCCCCTGCAACCGTGCGGAACCTCCAGGAAGCCGGCGGCTGTGAGCAGGTGAGGGCAGGTGCAGGCTGGAGGTGGCGACAAACTTCCCGTCTGCCCGAGGGCCTGCCTCCAACTTCATTCTGAAGAAGAATGGTCTCTCGCTCCTTAGCCTTCCAGAGATCGCGTGTGTGTCTCATGGGCAGAATCTAGCCTGGGACCCTGTGCAGAAGGGGAACCTGGGAACCCCCAGTTCCTGGAGGAGTCTGCAGAAGAGGCTGGGGGGATGCCGAGGTGGGGGGATGCCAGGGTGGGGGGATGGCCACTGTGGGCCAAAGCTGGGGTCTGAGCTCACACCTGCATCTCCCTCTGCTCCATTTCCCAAACCATGCTGATTCCTGTCCCGCTTCCTTATAAGGGACTTTTGTCCTTGCTGCCCCCGGTCACTCTCTAGAATTGACAGAAATCCTGCCAAGCATCAGTGGGCACCGAGGGCTGTGGGGATGGACTACAGACTACACATGTTGGCATTTTCCTTCTGAAATAATACTTCTTGCTTGAGAGGTAAACGCAAATGCTCGAGGTATCAGTTTCCATCCTGTGGTCTTGAAGAATTTTTAGGGGCAGAATGCTTTGTTCAACTATGACACGGAACTGTGCAGTACATGGTGGCACCATCGTCCTGCTGGGAACCACGCCGGCCGTGTCTCTTCTGTCTCTGCTGGGCAGGGATGGGTCACGAGAGGCTCCAGAGAGCATCAGGCAGAAGGAGGGAGATGAGCTTCTTATCAGCCTGGAGAATCTTTGCAAGTGTCCGAGGACTGTGGGAATGAAGTGCTAAACAAAGGACCTTTACCTCTTTCCTTCCACTCTTGCAGGTGGTTTTCTGGGTCAATGACCAGACTCCCTAGAAGGCAGTGGGACTTGGGGGTTTACTATCTGGGAATGGAGCTAAAGAGAAAGTTACATCCCTTCCATGACAATTTGCCACGAGCCTCATCATCTTTTCCCTGAGTAGCTTTGGCCTGGAGGTCGGGGGACACTTTGTGGACCAGGAGCACTGTCCTGGTCTGGGTGGCACTTCTTCAGGGATTCTCAGAGTCCACAGTTTTGTTCTGTCTTCCTTTCCTAGTTCCTGCAGACCCCAGGCCAGTATTTGTGTGTGTGTGTGTGTGTGTGTTTATTCATTTAAGTGAGAGAGACGACACTGGATCCTAAATTTTTCTCAGTAAATTGCAAATATTATCAGATGTAGTAACATTCTGTGCCAAGACAAATGCAATTTTGGATTATTAAATCCACATGACAAATGAGTGCCTATTAATTTTTATTTATCTTGACTGAATTAACAGGAACTAGCAATGGAAAAGAAAATAATTGTCTTTCTGCTTCTTTGTAAGAGCACAGCGGATTTGGAGAAAGCCCTAACAACCAGCAGCATACAATCACAGAATGCCGGAACGGGAGAAACCTTTATTTGCTCCAAGTTAACAGACACACATGGAGCATCTCCTAGGTCTTGGGGATTCAAAAGCACATTGTTCCAGTCTTCAAGGGCTCAGAGTCTGGTAGGGGCACTGACGAGTCCCCAGTCCACTGCAACAATGAGAACAATGTTGAGGAACAAAGGTTGTATGAGGTTGGAGTAGGCTCTCGTTAGAGTAGGCTCTCTTTTGGAGTGGCTTGCTGGAGGAAGTTATACCTGAGTCGGGTTTTGCTGTATGAATAGGAGTTTGGCAAAAAAAAAAGTTGGGGAAAGGCATTCTTTTTTTTTTTTTTTTTAAAGATTTTATTTATTTATTTGTCAGAGAGAGAGAGCACAAGCAGGGGGAGTGGCGGGCAGAGGGAGAAGCAGGCTCCCCACTGAACAAGGAACACGATGCAGGACTTGATCCCATGACCCTGGGATCATGACCTGAGCCGAAGGCAGATGCTTAACCAACTGAGCCACCCAGGCGTCCCGGGGAAAGGCATTCTTGTCAGAAAGAAGAACAAGGACTTATTAAGCCAGAAACCAGCAGTCTGAGGGAATAAAATGGAGGGAGATGAGGCCAGAAAGGTGGTAGGGGGCCAACTCTAAAAGCTGGGCTGACAACGGGTCTGGACTCCTCCTCAAGGAAGGGGGGTGGGCATCTGAGGGCCTGAAGCAAGGGAATGACCACTTTGGTAGTGCTGTGGGGGATGGAAGTCTGAAAGCAGGAGACCCTCGCCAGAGACTGCTGTGGATGGAGGATAGATGCTAGGTGGGGGCAACGCCAAAGGAGAAGAGCTAATGGATCATATTGGTTTCTTTTTGTTGCTGTAACACATTGCTACAGATTTAGTGGATTAACACAACACAAATTCATTTTCTTACAGTTCTGGAGGCCAGAAGTCACAGATCAGCTTCCCTGAGCTAAAGTCAAGGTGTTGGCAGGGCTGGTTCCTTCTGGAGGCTCCAGGGAGAAACTGTGCCCAGGCTGCCTTTTCTAGATTCTAGAGGCTGCCTCTGGTCCTTGGCTCATGGCCCCTTCCTTCATCTTTATTTTTTTTTTATTAGTTTTTACAAGATTTTATTTATTCATTTTGGGGGGTGGGGTGGGGAGGAGCAGAGGGAGAGGGACAAGCAGACTCTATGCTGAGTGTGGAGCCTGAAGTGGGGCTTGATCTCGTGGCCCTGAGATCATGACCAGAGCCGAAATCAAGAGGGGGTGGCGGGGAGGAAGGAGTGTTGAGATAATCCTTCTGGGCAACAAGGGGAAGGTGGGGCTACCAACTGACCTAGAGAAAGAAGGAAGAGCAGATTTGGGGAGTCGTGTGTGGGGGGGAGTGCAAACAGTGAACACGTCGAATTTGAGATGTCCAGTGGGCCACCATTTCTGGAACTCAGGGGAGAGGTCTGGGTGAGAAAGAAATCTGAGCCACTTATGTATAGTTGGCAATTAAAATTGGGGATATGGATAAAATAACTTGGGGAGAGTACACAAAAATATTCTTGGGGCACCTGGGTGGCTCAGTAAGTTAAGTGGTCGACTCTTGATTTTGGCTCAGGTCATGATCTCAGGGTCGTGAGATCGAGCCCCATGTCGGGCTCTGTGCTCAGTGCGGAGTCTGCTTGTCCCTTTCCCTAACTCTCCCTACTGCTCATGCTCTTTCTCTCAAATAAATTTAAAAAAAATCTTGAATTGTATGGTACATCTGAATCACCTTGGGATAAACAGGTAGTATTTTAGTATGTCCAAATATGGTGTACCTCTGGGCATCGGAATTTTATCTACCAACCCTACGCTGGGAGCTGGTTAAAAGGCACATCCGTGGGCTCCATTCCTGGAGATTCTGGTTCGTCAGTCTGGGGCGAAGGCTGGGAATCTGGGTCTCATGTAGTCAGACCTGTGGCACACATTGAAGGAGAGTGGGGTAGGGACAGGGCTCAGCAGCAGGGGTCTCAGCACTTAAGGGTGAGAGCAGAAATAAGTCAGCAAAGGTGCCCAAGGAGGAACAGAGAGAGCCAAGGGAAGAAGACTGGCCTGGGTGGTCTCACCAGGCACTGAGAGGAGGCAGGTAGGGGCCAGCACGGGCGCAGTGGGAAGCTATAAAAAACACACAGGGAGGAAGCCACTGATCAGCAATGTGGGGCCAATGGTGGTTCTAGCAAATTCGTGGACTTCCTAGTGCATGGCCTCTGGGTTCACCTGAGTTGTCCTGCAATGGGAGACTGTTCCCTAAACCCAGTAACAGCGCCTACTGGTCTCTGCTTCTCTGCCTGTGGGCTTTCCCCAGTTCACCTTGGCTGAAGGCAGGTACAACCTGGAAATACCCTTGGGCTAACCCTCACCAGTGGGGGATGCAAATTGGGGGGGATCAGTGCCCCAGCCCACCAGCCTCAGGGAAGCTCTGTGTACTCAGTTCCTCCGAGGAACTGACAGGTGGATCTTAGCTGCCCACAGTGGTGACCTGCTGAGTAGCTGCACTGAGACATCTTTTCTCCCTTCCCTGTCTTCCTGCCTACCAGCCCCGCCCCATCCTCACTTCCTGGGATTGCCTCCCAGTTATACTGTATGTACCCATGTCCTCATTCTCACCCTGCTTCTGGGGTGACCCAAACCAACATTTTGGAGATGGCTGTTTCGATGGAATCATGGGGATGAGCTGGGGGCAATGCGGGAGCACCAGAGGAAGGGATGTTATCCTGGGTGAAGCCCGAGGCCCCCCTGGTGCAGTGTCTATTCTAGCTCTTAGATTAGGACCCTGGGTTTCCTGAGTCCCTTCTGCAGAACCTCTTTCCGGGGTCCTTGAATCCTGGCGGGCCATCTCCTGGGGACTCTGTGCTCCCTGGGCAAACAAATGTGCTCCTGGTTGCCTTGTGGCTACCGTCTTCCCTGCCCCCATGGGTCGTGCCCTCACACTTCAGAACAGGCCTTCAGGGCCTTGGCGAAGGAAGGAGCAAGCTTTACTGAGTACTGCCCTGTGTCCGGCTCTGCCATCATGTAATTTTGATGTCCCCTCCATTATTTCCATCTTCCAGATGAGAAAACTAGGTTCAGGGGAGTTACATAACCCGCGGCGATCCCCAACTCAGGACGTGGTGGAGCCGGCCCTTGGATGTGGGTCTGCTGCCTGTCTGGGCTCACTCAGACACATGACAAGTAGTTGGAGATGGTGCCCATGCCCAGCCATGCCTTTCCTTTCCCTGGCCAGGCCCGCGATCCAATTTTCTTTAGCTAATTCTTCAAGGGGCTTGGCTCCCTGACCTCTCATCTCTTGGGTGACATTCTTGGTCCGTGTTCCTAGGGCACGTGGCACCCCGGGCTGGTACCTTTCTGAATGAAGTCTGAGCCTTGGGTCGGTTACCTCTGTTGGCCTGAACCCTACCCCTCTGTCTTCCGCCCCAGGATCACGTTTGCTTCTGAAGCAGCCACTGCTCTGTGTGGGCTCACATGAAACTCTGGGGTCACCTGAAAGCCCTGGGTCCTTTTCTCACCGACGGGGCCAGGTCGAGATGCTCCTGATACAGTTAATCATTTTGAACCCCAGTGCAGACCTTGACACTTGTTAGGACTGTGTTTTTCAAGATTTGGTCTAAGGGTATAAGAAGAAGAAATGCAGTAGGTATTGATTTCCTAATATGGCCATTTATTGGCAGTTAACCCGATTCATGTTCGTGTCTCAGATTTCCGAGTAGATTGCTAGCTCCTTGAGGGCAGGGGATATGCTTTCTCTCCCATAGGACCTGGCGCAAAGGTCTGCAAACAGTAGGTGCTCCGCCAGTCTCCCTCCGGATCTGAGGTTCCATGCGCAGCCCCCCACTCCTGCTTCTCTCAGTCCCAGTTCTGCCTGTTGTTGACTAGCCCGTCACAGCGCCACCAGCAGGTGACTCAGGTGCACAGAACGCTCCCCATTTGAACCACTCCTGCTGACTGGCTTCCTGGTAGGGTGGGGTAGAGGAAAGAGGCCTGGCCCTGGAGCCAAGAGGTCTGGGTCTGAATCCCAAGCCCAGCGCATGATCACTTGCCGCTTCTTCATCTGTAACACGGGACAATACACAAAGGTAGTGTGTGTTGAATTTGTACTAGAAACTGTGTCCTATTTACCCCAGTGAATTAGGGATAATTAACATCCCCATTTTTCAGGTGGAAAACACCAGGGATTCAGAATAGTTGAGTAATTTGCTCAGGACCAAGAGATCAGGGTTGGGGAGTGCACTGGAAACCACACAGCCTGTCCCGCCCTCAGCCATCAGGCAGGATAAATCTATTACTTCCCAGATGATCCCAAGAGTGAAGGAAAGCTCAGAGGTATGGTGCCCCTCACCACTCCTGGCTCATGCCTTTGTTGGTAAGCACTCAGTAAGTGATAAGTGCCAGTCCTGCCCCTGCCCCCCCTGCGCCCCCCACTTCTTCCCCTTTATTTCCCCTGCTTTAGGGCAGGGCTGTGACCAGGGCACAGAAGCAGAAAGTTGGCCGTCACTCCAGTGAAAGGAAGAACTTTCTGACCGTTGGGACCCCTGGTAGAAAGGTCTGCTCTTGGCAGAGGAACACAGAGCTTAGCTGATCAGTGGCTGGGTTGAGGTCTCGTCTCGGTTCAAGGAAGTGAGAGAGCACCACGGGAGGCTTGGCCGAGAGCTCCTGGACCTTGGTGAAAGGATTCACTCATTCACAGGGCTGTTCTTGACCTCTCTTTCTCTCTCCCTTGGCTCCCACACACAATCTATCACCAAATTGTGTTGACTCCACTCTCCATCACTTTTACCTCCTCCGTAATCCAGCACCAGCCCATTGTACAGATGAGAACACGGAGGCTCTGATGAGACAAAGGGCTTACTCAAACCACATAGCACCAGCCAGAGTCTGGTGCACAGTAGGCGCTTGGCACATGTGTGTCAAAGGGCTGACCGACTGGCCGAATCGATGAAAGAGTGAGTGAATAACAGAATTCAAGCCCAAGCATGTCTGGCTCTCAGCTCATGCTCTGGCCTGTCCGGGACCATGTCTTCTGAATTCTGCCTTCGTAATGATGACAATTCTAAGTGGGGGGATGAATAACAGCACCCCCTGAGCCTGATGTGCTAGTGTCTTTGAGCAAAGCGCCTGCTTCCCTCAGCCCATCCCTCTAAACCGGGAGCCCGAAGGCCAAGTGCTTCCCACTTCTGGAATCTTCCCTAATGGCTCCTGGGGCAGCTCCACACCGACTCCCCAGCTGCTCTTTTGAAGACGCTGTTTGCTTTTCCTGCCTCAAGTTTTATCATTTTCTCCAGGAAAATATTTGTCTTCCCATTACTTGAGTTATGCCTCTCGGGTCCAGTGGGGAGGCCTTGGAGAAGGATTCGTCCTGTTTTTTTGTTTGCTGTACGGGGAGAACAAATAGCCTTGTTTGACTTGCCTGCGTTTTCCCAGTAGGTGGGCCCCTCGGAGCAAACACGGGGGAGATCTACCTTCTGCCCCTTGGACCTGATGTTGACTGAAGAGCGTTTAATCGGAAAGGGCTTCCTTCCAGCCAGGCCGGGGTGGGCCAGGCCAGCCTCTCTGCTTGCTTTACCTCACAACAGGTGCTCCTCTCCTTAGACGAGGCGCCTGAGCTGGGCCTGGCACCTCCTGGAGTCCAGGGAACATTCTGTCTTTCTCAAACAGCCGCCCGGCCCTGTCACGCTTAAATGAATTTATCTAAGAGGGAGGAACCTTTCATTCAAAATGAAAGGTTTCTGGAGATGACGGGGTGGGGTGAGGTGAGGGGCTGTGACCCCGGGAAGAAACTTGAATTTGTTGTCTGCAAGGGGCCCGGGGGT
This sequence comes from Mirounga leonina, assembly GCF_011800145.1. Classification (NCBI taxonomy): domain Eukaryota; kingdom Metazoa; phylum Chordata; class Mammalia; order Carnivora; family Phocidae; genus Mirounga; species Mirounga leonina. The sequence continues at coordinate 43,530,578 of NW_023270839.1, forward strand.
TTTGGAGCCTGACAGAGCTGGGTAATCTCCTGCTGTTTGCATTACTACTACTTCACTCTGCAAACAAGTAGCGAACGCTTCCTAGCGGCCAGCACTGTTTTGGGTGTTAGGGACGCAGCAGTGAACAAAAGAGGTCACAGTCTCTGCCCTTTGGAACTTACATTTCAGTGGAAGACACACAAACATAATACACAGAAAAACTGTAGCAGGTTAGAAAGGGGATGGAAGAACCCGAGCAGGATTAGGGTGATAGAGATGGTCTTTTGGGTCGGGGTGCAGTATGGATGGGTGGTCAAGGTAGGCTCATGAAGAAGGATTTGAGTAGACTTCAAGGAAGGGAGGTGCTTCATTACAGGCACGTCTGATTCCAGAGCCCAACTCAAGCCTATACTCCCTCTTTCCCAGCTGAATGAGACCAGAGAGCTGAGTACGTAATAGTGCTCAGTAAGTGTTCGATCCTCTCCAACCCTCTTCCTTTTAGGGTCTCTTGGGCATTCATCCACTCAGGATGGGGGTGGCAAACACGAGAGTGGGGCTCCTGGCAGGACAGCCTTTTCAGCGCAGGGCGTGGGCATCAAGGGGTGATCCTGGGGAACAGCTAGTTCCCAAGATAGCCATGACTGATCTTGAGAATAGAGTCAACTCTGGTTGAGGAGTGCAGTTAGACTGGGAGGGATGAGTCTAGCCAGAGAAGCTAAACTCACAGAGTGAGGTCCACTGTACTTCCTAAGTTTGCCCGGAGGGCAAATGAATGAAACAAAGATTTCCTGAGGGCCTACTAGGAGGGGCCTCAAGGTGCTCCCCGTCCATGTCATTCTTACAACAGCCCTCTGAAGTAGGCAATATAATCTCCATTTTATAAAATTTTATTTTTAAAGATTTTTATTTATTTATTTGGCAGAGAGATAGAGAGAGAGCACAAGTAGGCAGAGTGGCAGGCAGAGGGAGAGGGAGAAGCAGGCTCTCCGCTGAGCAGAGAGCCTGATGCGGGGCTCAATCCCAGGACCCTGGGATCATGATCTGAGCCGAAGGCAGTCGCTTAACTGACTGAGCCACCCAGGCGCCCCTATAATCTCCATTTTACAGCTAGGGACACAGGTTCAAAGGTTGAAAAGCTTACCTGTCACTGACCAGCTGGGATACAGAGCTGGATCTGTCTGTCCACGACTAATTTTTCCATCACAGTCTTCAACTTGCCTATCTGCACAATCTCCACCACCACCGTCACCATCACTATCTACGTTACCAACAGCATTAACACCAGCAGCACCACTGACTTCGCCGTCAACACCACCAGTGTCCCTGTCAACTGCGTCCCCAACGTCCTTCATGACCCCGTGATCATAGGCAGTAGGGTAACAGTCTGACAGGTAACTAGGCTTTGGCGAGTCAGATTATCTGTCAGCTTCAGCTTCCTTATCTACAAAGTGGAGATTAACATATCTACCTCAGAAGGTAGGTGAGGTGCTGAAACTGGTCTTCTGTTTCCTCCACTCCTCTGAAACTAGTCTTGTCCAGATCACTGATGACCTCCATAACTGTCATCTGGATACTCATCCCCCCCCCACCACCCCGGAGAGCATCTGAGGTATCTGACCACGTCCTCTGCCTTTCTCCCCCCTGGCTTTTGTGACACTCACCTTCTGGTTCTCCTTCTCACAGATCCCTCCTCCTTTGCTGGCTCTGTCTTTTAGTGGACCTCTAAACATTAGAACATTCCAGAGCTTGGAGGTAGCCCCCTCCTTTTTTCATCCACACAACCACCGTGCCTCCCTTGGAGCCCTGCAATAACCCTGACATCACCAGGGGATGGTCAGAGAAGTGGACCTTAGGGCAGGCTGTGTGGCCCCCGGGGGAAGGAGGTTCCCTTTCCGGGTCCATCTGGGACTCAAAGCAATCTTTTCAAGCAGGAGATACAGGGCCAATCCTGAGCAGAAGTTTTTGCAGGCGGTTTGAGTGGTCTCTGTCTCTTGAATCTGTCTCCCTTTACCATTACTGTTGCTTATGGGTCTGCATTGTCTCAGGTGATCAGAGCCCCTGGACTCCTTCCCAAACATGTGCACACCCAGATGTCAGTGACAGAGAACCTCCTGGAGAGTGACCCCCACCACCTGGGCGGGGGGGTCGATTTAACAAAGAACAAAGCAGAGAGCTAAAGAGAGATTTCCAGTTGGTGGCTGGGGATATTCACAGGATGCTTTCCTGGAAACCAAAATAGCACCCCTTTGGGGGCTACTGTTTCTGCCCCCACATTGAGCCCATCCTGAAACAGATGGTCCCCCGTTGGGCTGTTCTTGCACACACGAGCAGAGGTATTCTTTTAGGTCCTCTTGGCCTCAGGAGCATTTTGAATCAGATGCCAGGAGAAGCAGATTGCCTACCCCTTATTCTGGGGGTTGTGGGCGGACGGCTTTGAGAGGAGATCTCTTCCAAGAATGTGTTTTCTCTTACATCTTCAGGATGCGATGCACTTCACTCTCTGCTCTTTTGAGGCTGGCATGGGTGTGAGATGGCTTTGGGGGTAATGCCGGCACTGCCTCAGCCCCTCCCCCACCCCGCTAGGAGAAGTAGGGGTGGGGGAGTCCCACTTGGCATCACCCTCCATGCCCTTCGCACAGGGCTACCCCACTGGTGGGATACTGTCTGCTCCTCACTGCTAGATTAACATTCCTCAAACGGCTCTGGGTGATCGGGCCATTCCCCCGGCTCCAGAACCATCCCAAGTCTCTCGTTTCCCCTAGAACAAAGTCCCAGGCTTTAGTCTCCCCTTCAAGTCCCTGCGATTGAGGTTTGTTGGCTTTTCCAACTGTGACCTCTTTCCTTCTCTACCAAATTCTTCCCTCCAGACAGACAGGCATCATGGCGGCCTCCTCACCACTCTCTTGGCTAGAATGCCCTCTCCCACTCCTTTGTTGCCCGTCTTAACTTCTTGTCCTTCCAGACAGGCTTCAGCCAAAACTTGCAAAGGCCTCCCTCTTCACTTGGAGGTCTTCCTGATCCTTCTGCTCATGCCCCCCAGCCCCACTGGACCTGTTCATTCTCCCGTGACTGACCCCCACTAAGGAGCGTTTACAAAGGACCACTTGCTAAAGTGTTGTCTGGGAGTGGGAGAACCACAAGGGATAACACAGGCTCCGGGGTTAGTTACAGTGGAGCTGTTACCACCCGCAGTCCTGAAGAAACAAGGGGAAGAAACTGTCAGGAAACCTGCAAAGAGAGAGTCCAAAGAGAAGATCCAGGGGCTGGGACCTTCCGGGGGGACGCAATCAGCTTGGTGAGAGCGCCCAGGAGGGAGTCAGGAGAACACACCCAGGCCTCAGCCTCCTCTTTCTGATCTCCTCGTTGGCTGAGGCCCTGTGGAAGCCAGAGGGCAAAGGATCCCTTGACCCAGTCCCTGCAGGTTCCCCCCAGGGTGGGCAGCAGAGTGAGGGAGAGTAGAGGAAGGGGACGGAGATGATACCTCATACCCCAGATTTCCAGTGGGTAAACGGTGAGCACTTCTAAAGTCACGAGTAGAAAGTTTCTTAGGATCAAGGTGTTCAACTTCATTTCACAGGTCGGAAGACGGAAGCCTGGAGCGGCTTCATGCTGGTCTGAGGCCACCCAGTAAGGCAGCCTCAGACGTGAGAGCAGGGTACGTGCGAACCCCACATTAGTAAACGGGTTCTTCGGAGCAGACTACCTCATACGTTATCACACAAGAAGGATGGGTTTAAGGCGACCTGGCCGTGCTGGCACGCTTGTCCCCTAATGGGGGTCGGTTTGCAAGGGGGAGTCGACAATCCTCCGGGGAAGAGAGTCATCCTGAAGGGAGAGGCCACTACCGACGCGTTCACCCAAGTGCAAGTGAACCGAAGTTCGGAGCACAGCGTGGTGAGAGTTTGTCAAGCCTGGTCCCCACCTGGCTCCCTGGACACCTGCTGGAGGCCCACAGAGAGCAGCGCGTGTGCGCGTGTGTGCGTATGCGTGTGGGCGCACACGCGCCATTGGAGTGCGTTCTGTAGAAGAATCTGGAAGAGCCGCTTTCGTAAACCGTGCAACGTGTCGGACTCCACGCGGCACCGCATCACAGACCGTGACACAAAAAAACCAGAGAGGAGTCTTCCCTCGCCCCACCTCAGACCTCACCTCGGCTCCACTCTCTTCTACTCCATTTCCCTCTGCTCTTCCGTGAGAAGTTAAAGCAGTTGCACAGTGGTTTACGATTTTGGGACCTTCACGTTTCTCGCGGTCACTCACAACAAGCCTGGGACAGAGCCAGGGCAGGGATTAAGATATCCAAATGTCAGATAAGGGAATGAATTCAGGGAAGTCCCCAAATGGTCCAGGGTCCCACAGGGAGAAGGTGATGGAGCCAAAGGGCTTGGCCCTGAAGATCACGCCCTTTTGGCTGCAGCATATTCGCACCCCCCCCCCCACCTGCCCAGACACCACCTTCCTCTGAATCTTCGCTTCTTTCTCTCCCCTTCTTTCCGAGCACCCCTTCCTCATCTCCGGCTTCCCTTCTTCCTCTCCTGAGTCCCCATCCTCTCTTCTCTCTCTCTTTTTTCCCTTCTTTTCTTCTAAAAAGCCAAAGCTTCTCTCCCATCTGAGAGGCCCAGAGCATGGTTTCAGGAACCTTCTTGCCTGCTTCTTGATATGGAGAGTGTCGCAGATAGACAGATGTGCTGGGAGAGCCTCTGCCTCCCTGCGGGAGAACCTAGCTCAGTGACTCTCTGCTTCTTGTACTAACCCAACGACTGTGTGCAGACAGTACATATAAATCACAAGCATAAGTCATCAAGCGATCTGTCCTTGAACCAGTTAGATCCTGACATCCGCTTACTATCTAATTATCTGCTGACTGAGGAAATGGAAACGTTGACAAGTAGCTTGACCCAACAAGATTGGGTTCCTTGTCCCAACCCCCTTTCCTGAGCATGTTTATAGAACACCACATCTGCCAACATCTCTGAGCCTCTCCCGGGCACTGGCAAAAAATATGGACAAATATTTATATTCCATAAACTCAAGATGGTTTTCATGTTTAACTGATTTCAAATGAACGACAATGGCCCTTAATGTGGTTACAAGAATTTGCCATTAATTTTCACTTAAAATTGGGTCCAGCCAGTCTATAGGCCTACACTGTATTCCAGTTCTTAATGATTTACCTTCCAGAAACATGGGCTGCTTCCCGCTGGCTAATTGGCACAATAGCTTAGTGGGGGCCTCCATCTCCTATTACATGTGAACAAAAATTAAGTTCAGAATATCACTCCTATTTTGGAACTCTGTGCATTGTGTTTGAGGCAGGCAGCTGGGAAACTGGGTGAGGGCCATAGGCATGAGGCTTGGCCCAGCAGGCCGGCCTTTCCAAAGAAGCCAGCCCTAGCTCCCAGCAGGAGCCAGGGCGGGCCTGCCAGGACCACAGGAGTACGATTCAAGGCCCTGTGGCCTTTGTAAAAACATTCTCGTGTCTCTACCTTGGCTTTGGAACGTGCCAGGCAGCGTCCTGGGTTCTTTGTGAGGTTTCAAGTCTTTCCTCCCTTGGTCTCCAATGCCGATGGCGGGATGGAGGGGGACTGTGACAGAAAGAGAAGAGCTGAGCCAGAAGAATAGGATTCTCCCCTTTGGGGGACATCATTTAAACTTGATGGGATTCGGTTTCTGTTTAATCAGTGAGCCATGTGATTTTTTTCAACATTTTTGTAGGGGATCATATGAAATGGGATGGAATGTTGGGAAAACAGGCTTACCCTGGAGATAGGGTCCCCCTATGAAAAAAGAAGGGTTAGACCACATGGCAAGGGTGGGGGTGGTAAGTAGGCTTCATGTGCATATTCACTCTAAGAGAAAGAGTGCATTTCTGGAGTGCATTGTGGAGCATGAGGCTGCTACCTCTGAGCTCAGGGAAGAAGTTCCCTGATTGATTGTGAGTGATTATCGATGATTATGATTAATTGTCGATGTCTGCCCTGGCCACTGGGAAGGGAATGGCAGCCCCTGTGTCATGCATTGATCGTTTCTGGATTGGATGACCTTCAAAGGCCCTTTGGATTCTATGTTTTGATAAAGAATAATTGAGAAGCGAACCACCCTAACTTCCTGCTCTGACGGTTGAGACCTAGAGAACCAGAGCAGCAGGCCTAAGGCGGTACTCTTCTCAAACTGGAACGTGCCCACTTGAACCTTGTTGAAAATGCAGATTCCGAGTCAGGAGGCCTGGGGTAGAGCCCATATTCTGCATTTCTAACAATCTCCCAGGTGGTGCCAGTGCTGTCGGTCTATGAAGCGCGCTTTGAACGGCAAGGATCGAAGGCAGCGCTCTGGACCCAGGCAATGCTCCCGTGCTCCAGGATTCATTTCAATGCAACCACCATTTGTCAAGCACCTTCTGTGTATATGCTTTTTTTTTTAAGGATTTTTCACGGGTCATTTAATTTATTCCTCCAGACAACCTTTTGATCTTGGGTAGATTATTTCCAACCCCTGCCGCCCACTTTTAAAAAATTTTTTACAGGTGCAGTGGGGTTTTGGTGCGTATCCCACGGTCTGTATATGGCAGAGCTGAGACTCACACCCAAGGCTCTCCCTGCACCAGCCTGGGCGCTTTGAGCACCTAATTTGTGAGCCTAATGGGAGAGCTAATGTTGCGAGCCCCCTCAACTCAAATGGGGCAGCCCATGGAGCTGCGCCCGGGGATTAGACTGATGCCAAATGTGCCCCTCGGATCATGTCAGAAGGCCAAGTTCTGCCTCAGTGACCCCTGGCTCCACCGTTTCAGATGGTCATTAGGCAGACAGGCAATATCCCGTGATCCCAGGTTCGTGAGAAAGAGTGTTTGACCTTATGAGTGTTTGACCTTATGAGTATTTTGGAGCTGGACAGACCCAGGTTGGAGTCTGGCCACATTATGTGACCTTGAGCGAGTTACTTCACTTCCTTGAGTGAAGGCCCCCTCACTTGTAAAAAGAGGATGATAAACATTCTTGCCTTTCAAAGTTGTTGGGAGGATAAAAATTAATAATGTAGTAAAATCCACGGTCTGGTGCCTAAAAGAGATGGAGCACTCAATTCCCCCCTTTTGCCTTTCGGAACAACCGTAATGACATCGTTTTTGCTATTCACCACACGGATACAACCATCTTATTATTATTATTATTTTTTAAGATTTTATTTATTTATCTGACAGAGAGAGAGTTAGCAAGAGCAGGAACACAAGCAGGGGGAGTGGGAGAGGGAGAAGCAGGCTTCCTGCTGAGCCGGGAGCCCGATGCGGGACTCGATCCCAGGACCCTGGGATCATGACCTGAGCCGAAGGCAGACGCTTAACAACTGAGCCACCCAGGCGCCCTGGATACAACCATTTTAGAGTCTCCTTCAATGCAATGGCATCATCTGTAAAAACAGGTTCAAAGTGGCTATTTAGTGTAGGGTCTTCCCCATATACAGTAAAAGAAGAAACTCTATTAATTACTATCATTCTTTCCTGATATAACAAAAAAAAACTATATAAATAATCTTCAAAACTTATACTCTAAATTAAAACATGTCAGCACCAAGCCATACTCAGTCAACACAGACAAATTTGGAAATTAGAAGCAAACTTCCAGCATCACCATTGTGATTTGATGTGAGTGAAGTCATCGATAAGTTTTGCACTTTTGTTGCCTTGTTTCTGCAGTGAGTGGTGTTAATTCTGTTAAACGTTGTTGTCACAGAGTGTTCCTTAAATAGCTTTTAATTGGTTTTAATTTGGAGAAAGACTGTTCTGCTTAAGATACCGGGGCAGAAATTGTCAAAAATAAAATTAACAGATAACAGTCTGCAGAAAAACATTATAGACATGCTGTCCCAGTCCATGCAAATATATGGACACTTTGAATTTTGTCACTTGTTGATGATTTTCACAAAGCAGTAGTTTAACTGGTGATGCTTCTAATGTGTCACTGGGACCTTCTGTGTGTTCTTCACAGTGGACTTTCCATCCACATAAATTCATTAGGATGGCAGAAAAAAAAGTGCAAACAAGTCAGAAATTTTGGGTCTATTTAGGTAATTAATGTTATCAATGACCTGTGAAACAAGGATAAACAATATAAAATCCTTTTCTAAAAAAACTGCCAAAGATCCAATTACTGTCATCTGACACTCAGAAAATAAACAGGGGCGAGCACATGATGCCACAATCTTTTTGTTATCAGGGCATCTTGGAAAATTGCAGCCAAAGCAGTCTCCCTCCCTTCCTTCCTTCCTTCCTTCCTTCCTTCCTTCCTTCCTTCCTTCCTTCCTTCCTTCCTTCCTTCCTTCCTTCCTCCCTTCCTCCCTCCCTCCCTCCTTTCCTTCCTTTCCTGAGAAATATAGTCAGAATTTTTCCACCCATCTTTTAAAGTATTAGCATAGTTCTAGATGCATGATTCCATTCAAGAATTTTATATCCCTCTCAGCTAAGGGAGCCGCTCTGACAGCCCCATCTTTGTAAAGAAACCAGCCAAGGTGCCCACATTCTCTCAGCTCTAAAGGCAGCAGAAGTCAATATACTTTACTAGGAGTTGCCAAGTACTGTCAAAGAATAGCCCCAGTCTCATTGCACATCGCCCTCGAGGCATGCCATACTTTGTTCAAATGGCGCCTGGCATAAAATATGTATTAGAAACATTTTTCCCCCCAAACTAAAGTAGGTCTTAATTATGCAGGGGGAGACTGACAAGTACAGTGATCACTGCAATATATCTACACTACGTACTATGTAATATGTCCTTGCATTTGCTTAGCCAATAATATATGAAGAGGCAGGATTTGAACGTTCCTGTCTAATAAACAGAAATATGACTCCATAGGTCACCAGATACAGGCTAGAAACAGTTGAATATGAGTGAAGTTTACCCAATTGATTGTCATGAAAGCCAGAGTGGAAGTCTGTTCAAGAGCAGCTTTGTTTATTGACCAGTGGTGTCATGTGTGTTTAAAAGACAGTTGTGTGGTCACCAGCTAGCTCATGAGACTCTCTCTCTCTCTCTTTTTTTATAAGATTTTATTTATTCATTTGAGAGAGAGAGAGAGAGCATGAGCAGGAAAGAGGGCCAGAGGGAGAGGGAGAAGTAGGCTCCCTGTTCAGGGACGCAGGACTCGATCCCCAGACCTTGAGATCGGGACCAGAGCTGAAGGCAGATGCTTACCAGACCGAGCCACCCAGGTGCCCCTAGCTCATGAGAGTCTTAAAAACCAGTTGCCTATGTGAGAGCCACAGCTGGTTCCATAGGAATGATCAGCGCACAAGGGCCCTGTAACGATGCATCATCCCAGTTGGACATGGGTCTCTTGGTTTCCCAGGTGCACAGTCCCAGCTCCTGACGATGGAGGCACCCACAGTCTGGCCCCAACTTCAGCTCCATCTACCCCGACCCAGAGCCCCTCTTCAGCCTGCTGGTCTCTGTTCTGAGATTTTTGGTGCTTCTGTCTTGCTTCTCTGCCCTGGAGTTCTCCTACTTTGCTGAGTTTCTTCTCTTCTCTGCCTGCATCAATTCCACTCATCCTGGAAGACCCTGCAGAGACTGTGGATCTGCGGGGCCCTGGTGAGAAGCCGAGGGTGGTGCATAGGAATGGATGAGGGAAGGGACTGTTTAAAGGAGTGGCTGGGCTTGGCCTGGAGAGGTGTCTCTAGAACCACAAGAGAACAGTGAGGGAACCGTGGCACCAGTGCGGGTGGCTGGCAGAGACGGAACCAGAGGAACACGAAGCCCGCCTCTCTCCTCCCGCTGTCCATCTCCTGCCACTCCACTTTGGCCAATTCCAACTTGCAGATGGAGGAAAGATGTGCTTCATGCAGTCCTCAGAGGTGCAACCTGGGTGGAGGGGCTGCAGCCTGGACAGGGTGGGCAGCCCTCCGCCTTCACCTGGGAGTCCTCATGGGGAGTGAAGCCCAGAGAGGTCTCTCTCTTCTCTGAGCCCTGGGAGCACCCCTGGCCTTGAGAAGCTGCAGTGCTTGTTAGTGTTGTGCTGTAAGGACATGGTTCTTTCTCTGGTTTTTTCAGGGTATCATGACCCCCAACTTAGTGTGGAAGCTCCCTGAAGCAGGTGCCCTACTCTCTTTGTATTTCCCATATGGAAACAACCAAATATCCTGGGGTTTCTTGGCTGCGTCTGTTTGGAACAGTATGTCTCTTTGCTCTCCTCCCACCCACTCTGCCCCATGCCAGGGCATCTGGATCTGGACCTGGAGTGTTGGTAGATTTTTTGGGGGGGATGAATACTAACATAAGGGTGAAGATTCTGAGGGTCCTGGGGCTGGCTTGGGGAGTTTTCAGCGGATGCAAGAGGAGACATGAGCATAGGATTTAGCAGAGAACCTGATGTCACACTCAGGAGGAGGAGCTGGGGTAGGAGGCAGGGAGAGTCACCAAAACCAAGGGACCAGAGACAGGGATTGACATGGGATGTGAGTGGGGAGTGCAGGGCCATTGGGACCTGAGCCAGTGAGTCACCGTCAGGGAGACATTGGGACGGGCAGGGAAGGGGCTTAGACGCAAGGTTAAGGAGGGTACCAGAGCCATAGCGTAGACTTGTGCTGTCGAATAGAGCAGCCGCTAGCCATGGGCAGCTATTTAAATTAACTAAAATTGAACGAAATTAAAAATTCTGTTCCCTGTTCACACCGGCTGCCTTTCCAGTGACCTACCGTGTTGACCAGCATAAGTTGGAACATTTCCATCATCACAGAAGGTTCAATTCTACAGCCTGGTCCAGTACATCCTAGAGATTTTAGGGTCCCAACAGTCCTAACAAAAGCACCTGTTTGGGGGCAACTGGGTGGCTCAGTCAAGCAACTGCCTTCAGCTCAGTCATGACCCTGGAGTCCCTGGATCAAGCCCCACATTGGGCTCCTGGCTCATCAGGGAGTCTGCTTCTCCCTCTCCCTCTCCCTCTGCCCTTCCCCCTGCTCCTTCCTATCTCTCTGTCACTCTCTCTCAAAATAAATAAATAAATAAAATCTTAAAAATTTTTTTTTAAAAAAAGCAACCATTTGTTTGACTTGCTCCGTTCTTATCTGTCCCAATATCAAACAGACCTAGCTCTGGCTCTTCACTTTGCCAGGGATAATTGTGTGATGAGTCCCCAAAGCTCAGTTTTCTCATCCGAAAAACGAAGATAGTAAGAGAGGACTAACTCCATTGAGGACTGAAAGTTGTCTTGAGTGGTCGTGGATGCACAGGAGCTGCTTGATAAATATCAGTTCCCAGCCTCCCTTGCAACAACAGTGATGATAAGTAGCGTTTACTAAGGGCTTGCACTGCCTGAACAGTTTATAGTGATTGCCTCACAGAATTCTCACAGTAACTGTAGGAAGACAGCATTATTGTTCCCATTTTGCAGATGAGGAAATGAAGCCCCGGAGAGATTGAAACGCGTGCTGATGTCAGGCAGTGGTGGAGCCCTGTTTCTGTATACTTGATTACAAGCTGTCACACATGGTGCTCTGCTGTTTCCTATGTCTTGTCTAAACGCCCAGACTGGCTGCCCAGCGTGGACCTGGGCTGATGCTTGGTTGCTAACTGGCACATCAATTGTGATCAACTTTAGTAGGTACATTGAAAATTTCTCCATCCCTGATCATTGCCTTTAACATTTGCTCCTCAATGGGATCTTGAACGTGAATGCAGGAGTGTTCAACCTGTGTTTAATTAAGTGCATAGCTGGCAGATGACTTTGGGTCCGGGAGATTTTAGGAGCACCATGATCCTGGGTGGAGAGGGAAGAGATTGATTCTTTTTGCTGGGGGGGGGACCCAGAAAGAGAGTAATGGGATTATGCCCGGGTTTCTACACAGTAAGCAACCTTAAGCTGGAATCTGGTGTGTCCTTGGGCAAGTCATTTATACTCTGGGAATTCCAGTTTGCTCACCAGCAAGAGACAAAGTTCTGCCTCTGCTGTGGGTGAGATTGAAGAGATCCAAAGACCCAGTGCCTGGGACAGGACGCCCTCAGCAAACGTACTCTCAACCCCCACCCCAGGAAGCTTCCGGGTCACTCTGATCTCTTTGTTTAGTGAGGGGAAAGGGGCCTTTATCTTCTGGACCACACATTTTAAAAGAATCTACAGTTGTGTCTTGGGAGTTCTACAAATTATGTAAATTTCTACCTTGATTGGGAAATATCTCGTTTCCTCATGCATATATTCAGAGAAACGAGAACTGCAGAAGAACCGACTGTAAAGCCCGATCCTGCCTCCCAGCCTCCCCAGAGCTGGGCCCTGGGCTCCCTGCCTCCCTGCCTGGCAGGTGACTGTAGGGTCCGCTTGCCAGCTAACGATAAGAGCGAGGCCTGGGGGTTCTGGCGCTGGAACCGAGAAGATTCCGAGAAGAAAGAAAACCATGTGAGACCTTGCGTGTACTTGCGGTGAGGCAGGTGAGGAAGACTGGGCAGCCTCCAGGGCCTGATGTTATGACGTGGTGTCACCCTGAAGAGAGACCTGGGGTTCACGGGTCTCCCCTCCTCCTCCTCTTGTCTCTCCCCAGGTCATTTCCTCTGGTGAATCCCAGCCTGAGCTGGTTTATCCCCGGGTTGTTATTTGGGGTCTGTGGGGAATTCTGAGCACCCCGAGGTGGAAGTCACCGAGTTACCTGGAAAGACCGTGAGTAAGTCTTAGACTTAGTGACAATATCTCCAGCAAGGTTGGGGTGCAGTGGTTTGGTGTGATCTGGACTGACTTTGGATTCGGACTTCTCTGGGCTCCATTCTTGGCCCTGCCGGTTATGAGCCATGGATCCCGGTCCCGGCAGCTCCCTCTCCCCTCTTTGATATTCTGGAGTACCAGCTTTGTATTGGGATTTTCACCCAAGTGATGCTTTCTAACTCTCACAAGGCTGATGTAGGGTGACAGTATTCCCTTTTCCAGGGGAAGAGACTGAGCGTTTGGGAAATAATGCCTCCCCCTTCCTTCCCCCGTCCCTCCCCTCCCCCTCCCTCTTTCTCTCCCTCCTCCCCCTCCTCGTCCCTCTTCCTCTCTTCTCCTCTCCTCTCCTCTCCTCTTCTCTCCTCTCCCCCTACTCCTCCTCCCTCCCCTCTCTCTCCATCTCTTCTCTGGTCCCCCTCGCTTTCTCCTAGACCTTCCATCCTCACAGTCAGCTGAGTTCCTTGCCACCTACCTCTGGACCCCTAGTCCAAAGTGCTACATTGACCACAGGGAAGAGACCGTGCAATAAATCACTTGTGGAGGCTTGGCCCCACTGGTTTGACAGTTGGTCACCACCAGGCTTGGCCATCACCCAGACCCCCTCTGAGCAGGAGATCAAGGCTTCGGGCTCTGGCAAGGACATAAAACAAGGCAACAGAGAGAAACAATGGAGAGACTTTTCAAAAGCAAGCATTCCTGACCTTTGTCCAGACTCTGGGAACGTTTTGTTTTGAGAAAAATCTAATTCACACAATGGGGTTTGGGGCTGAGAAGGCAGGTTGACAGGCTCAGTAAATGTCAATGAGCCTTGAATGCTGGGCAGGGCTAGGAGAGCCCCTGGGGAAGGCTCTGCTCTACTAGCTATAAATGACCCTGGGGACCCCTAAAGGAGTTTTATTTAAGCTATCGACTGGCAAAGAGATGGAGAGAAAGTCCTGGGATCCTCTCTCTTCCCTCACCCCGCACTGAAGGCAGGCTGGATATATTGGCTCTGCTCTGATTTTCCCTTCTTCAGCCCCTCCCAGAGCACTTAGGAGGCTCCAGGTTCATGCAAAGGGTATATGTCAGCCTCAGGCTGTGTTGATGGGCACTAGAAAGCCAGCCCTACCCCCAACCTAAAGGAAATGCACACACCACCCCACACAGTTTGTTTCTAGGAGAACCATCCTTGGCACTTCCTCCTGCCATAGGGCCATTTCCCAACAGCCTCTGGTTACACTGGCAAAAGATCAGAGTCTGCTCCCGGAAACTCCTCAGCCTGCAGCCCCAGCTCTTGTCCCAGTCTCTCTGCTGCTACTTCTTTAGAAGTAATAATTTCTTATTCTTGTAGTTATGGGCCCTGGCCCAGTATGGAGAGGAAAGTGGCTAACTGACGAGTGGGCCCAGAGAGGGGAAGGGACTTGCCCAAGGTCACACAGCTTGTGGGAGCAGAGCTGGGGCCAGATTCCTGACTCATAGGTGAGGGCAGTTTCCTCCCAAGCTCCATGCCCCACCAACAAGCTGGCTGGTTCCTCGCTCCTTCTTGCCTGCCTTCTTGGCAGAAAGCATCACCATCTAGAAACCCCTTGATTTTTCAGACTTCACTGAGAACAACAACAAAAAAAAAGGAAAAAAAAACAGAAAGAAATAAAATCGCCCATGATTCCCCAGCCCTGACCCGAGAAGGCTTCACTGCATAAATCTGAGAGAGAGGTCCCCCCCCGCCCCAACGACCTGCTCTGACCAGGGTCATTTTGCAAGGGCAAGCAGGACACTTTGGGACTCCACCCCATCTTGCCTTTGTAGGGGCTTTATGTCTGTAGACAGGTTAGCATGTCTTCAAGAGCGCCAGCCCTTCTATTTGTTTTTCTGGGGCTGTTTTCCTTAAGGTTCTGCCTCCCTCGGGCAGAGCCAGGGACTTGACTGCAATGCAGGAAGGTTATCTCCTCTCCCACTAAATTTCATTTCCTGTTAGGTGGCTTGGGCCCTCCTGCCGGCTGTCCCCATAGAGGTGGCAGTCCTGTCCTCTGGCTGGGAGGTGAGGCTGCCCGGGCCTGCTATGTAAGCCACGCTGACTGCCTGCAATGCTTTGTGAGGGGGGCTGGCTGTCGTGTGGCTCCGTCGCACTTCCTAGAATGATGGTGTAAGTTCTGGCAATGGAGGGCAGAGAATGCCTTATTCACTTTAATTCCCTAGCACGGGGCCTGGGCCCGGCTCAGAGCACAGGAAAGATCTCAAATTAGAACATATTTCCACGTCCTTCTAGTCTACCCAGGTTGTCCAACCCACCGGCTCTTGAGCCTTGCTTTCCTGCTTTTGCTCCAGCTGTTCACCCAGTCTGGAATGCCTTTCTATCAACTTTTGATGCTCAGAGTCTTGTCAACCTCCAAGGACCAATGCCATCTCCTATTAGAAGGTATGCTCCTTAAGAAAAAGGTTGAGCCCACTTACGCTTGTATCCTGATACAGAAGGGCCTCAGCACATGTCTGTTGCCCAAACGAATGAGTGAATAGATGAACAAATGAAACTCTGATTCCTTTCTTTTTTTCCATTGCGATTCCATTTTCCCTCCTTCTCAGAAGCCTGCCCCCACCCCAGCCTCTAGAACCCTCTCCCTTTTACTGGGCTGACTTCCTGGGTGTACCTCTTGATGCTTTGATCCCTGTCTGGTTCCCGCATCCCAGGCTATGCTTGGCTCTGTTGAAGAAATCCTTCTCACCGTCTTCCAACACTCTGTCGTATTGCCTGCAACTAAACTGTGTTCAAGGAGGGGTCCTAAAAGAAGGACTGTGGGGCAAGCTAGCCAAGGGTATTCCAGAGGGGCCAGCTGAGGCAGAGAGGGACAGGCGGAATCATTGGTCCAGGTCGGAGAGGAGTCAGGTCTTGGAAACAGGCTGGGACACTGGGGAGGCGAGACCAGGTGTGTACTACAGATTCTAGAGCTCAAGTCAATGCTTTTCCATCTAGCAGGGACAGCATTCCCAAGGGCTCTCGTTGGCAGAGAAGAGCTGCTCCGCCAATGGTATTGGCCATCTGGGATCCCAAGGTGAAGACTTATGGCTCTCAGCTGAAACTGGTTACTCTCTGCTGGGCCTGGGGACTCTTGACCAGCAGTGGCCAGAGGAAGGCTGGAGTAAATCCTGTTACTAAAGTTGCCAGTGACACTGTAAGCTCTTTGAGGGCTGGGGTCACGTCACCAGCACATCCCAGGGTCTGTCAAAGTCCTGCTGAATCAAAGTGCATGGCATTAGGCCAGGGTAACCAGCTCCTGAGGTCCTGATCAGACACAGTGACATGTCATGACTCCTGCCTCCCATGTCTTGGAGTTCCCACAGCCCGGAGCTCATGGTTGGACACATGACAGGTACAACAAAAATATTTTGTAAGACTGAAATCAGCTTATGTGTTACGTGGGGGTTTCTCTGCCTCTTGAGATCCAGATGAGATTGGCTTAGACCCCCCAAAGTTCCTTCTCCGGGGAGAACCAGGGACCCTGAGATTTTGGAGACTTTCTAGGGGACACACAGCCTCCCAGCCCCTGCTGCCTCAGGCTCTTCACACCTACTGTCTTCATATCAGAGCACGTGGGCCCAGATGGATGTCGCAGCCTCGTCTCATTTTCCATGGAACAGCTCACTGGCACAAAGCATTCGTGGGTGAGGCAGACTGATTTGAAGATACAGGGTCGGACGGGGGTGGGAATGAAGGAAGGATTTACATCACAGCAATGCAAACAACTTCGAGTTGAACATCAGGTGTTTCCATTCTTAAGATGCCCCTCTGCCGGCCCACCCCTCCAGGGAGCTGCAGCTCTGGACCATCTTCTGCTCCCCAATCCCTCCCCCGCCTTCTCTGATTCTCTCTCTCTCCCTTTCCTCACTTTGAGCAGTTTCTTTCCTCATTTCCTGCAGAGCGGGATGGCCTTGGCCCCCACACACACCCAGGCCTTCGGACCTCCGCATCTGCTCTTTGAGGTCGCTCCCCAGATAGAGACCTTTTGCTCCTTAGAGGAGTTCTGGCATCAGCTGTAGGTCATAAAGCTTCATGCTTTGCCTGGATGTGGAGCACAGAAGCTGGAAGGGATCCCAGAGATCATGAGTCAAACTCAAGTCAGACAATCGTTGGCCCAAGGTCCCTGGCAAGTGAGACAAAGGGCAGAAGCTGGAACCTCAACCCCTGGCTCTCATGCTCGCATAGATTAATTGATTCCATGAGTAACTCAGGACTCCAATGTACTCTTACAAGTGTTTGATTAGGAGCAGGTTTTGAGCAAGCCCACGTCATCCAAGTGGACAACCTGACAGCCCTTAGCGGTGCTTCTTCATCACTCCCCGATGCCCAAGTTGAATTCCATGAGCACAGCCCTTTTGTCTCTGCACTGGTCTTGGGTTGGGACAGAGCCAGGATTCCAGCCCTACATCTACCATTTAAGATGCTGCTTGATCTTGACCCAGAATTGTCTTCCTTTGGTCCTCAGTTTACCCACCCTTAAAAAGAGGTCTGTGTCAGGCACTTCCCTGGCAGTTTGTAGAAATGTCTCTGGTGCCCTTGCAGGATGGCACACTTGACTCCAAATGTGTGTGTGCGTGTGCTTTTTACCCCAGTGCAACTGAAAGCAGCTCCATTTATATCTGTTCTAATGACTAGGGTCTCATAAGGGCTTCTAATCAAAAAAAGATTCCCATTGCTTAAAAAGCACTTGGAAACCTCTGTGTAGCTTGACATCTGGGGTCCAAGGCTCTGTTGAAATCTGAGCCTTCATGGTACAGTAAGTGGGGCCATGCCACAGGGCTCCCCATGGCTGTGCCTTCCTCATGGCCACCATTAGCAAACTGGGACGTCCATCACGAGGCAGCTGGGTGGGTGGGTGGATCCCCATCATGGGGGCTGTTTTGGGACTTTCTGAGTATTGGCAAGTGTGAATCAGGCCCCAAGTTTTCCATTTCCTCTGCCCAATACACTCTTTCATGAGAGCATATAAATATGTACTTCAGCAAAACACAGATGCAGAAGTTCCATAGTCCAAAGGGGGTGTGGGAGGGAGTAGAGGGCCGGGCCCAGGTGGGCACCCAACATTTCCACTGTGGGTGGTACACAGGTAAAAACCCTTTCCCTCCTGCAGCCCTTCCCAGGAGCAAGTGTCTGGCCAGCCCATGTGCCCCATGATCCTTGAGTGTCTCTCCTTGTTCTTAGCGTGTGTGGTTCGAGGGCAGCCGGGGCGGGACTCAGGCAGCCCCTGTGTAGAGGCAGGCTTTCCTGGCCAGCAGTGTGGCCCTCAGTCCCCGCTCACACACAGACACCAACAGCTTCCTTTGGCCTCATACTGAGATTAAAAGGCACAATAAGGTGTGTGTACAGCACTTCAGAGTTTGCCGGAGGCCTGGGCATCGCTGTGCTTGCTGGTTGTCCCTCCATCCAGAGTGAGGGAAGAGCTGAGTCCCTGGGGGTCATGGCTCTTCTTTTGTTCTCACTGGGTTTCCTGTGACTCATCACTGGGAACCTTGCTGGTGAGGATATTTTCCTCCCTGATAATATACAAATATATTATCCTCCCTGGATAAATATACAAAAATCAATTTCTTGTAAACCCACAATAACCAGCTGGAAGATAAAAACAAACCAAAAACATAATCTACCTCTGAATGATTCTCCATGAGAATTGTGTGGAACTTTCATGAAGAAAGCCACAAAACTTTATTAGTTTTGTGTAAGAAAATTTTCGAGTAAGTGGAGAACACAACTGGCTTTGGTTGGGGAAAAAGGAACAATGAAAAGACGTTTGTTTTTCCTGAATTAATATGTTGATCTGGCAAAAATATAATAAAAATCTCAATGGAAACTTGTGGTAACTTGACAAGACAACTCTAAAATGAATCTGAAAGAATAACAAACTAAAAATAGCTCAAGTACTTTTAAGAACAAGAGGCGTGGCTTGCTTTAACGATATTAGATTAAGTTTTAAAGGTACAGCTACTGTACAGCATGGTACCAGCCCCAGGAACAGCGAGCATCAAGAGCACATAACTGATAACTATAAAACCAACTTTACTATGGGCATAAAAGCAACATGAGATCAAAGGAAACATTACAAATCAATGGAAAGACTTGGATTAACAATTGGTGTTGAGAAAATTGACTACTTGGGAGACAGTCCTTTTAGATCTTTACCTTTTTTTAAAGGAAATTTCAGATAATTACCGCATGAAACAAAAGAAACCCCATAACAATAGAAGAAAACATAAGTGAACATTTATATGAGAGTAGATAACACGTATTTACGCTCAAAAACAATCGAAGAAATGACAAAAGCAATTGCCTACCTCAAAACCTCCCAATGTGTATTTAAAAAGAAACTGCAAAAATAAAAAAGGAAGCGACAAATCGAGAAAAATATTTGCAACGGAGATGGCAAAAGGTTAATGGCCTTAGTGTATAAAGAGCTTTTACAAAGACTTAAAAAAAAGTGCTAACATCCCAGTAGAAAAAGCGGTAAAGAACCTTCACAAAATAGGACATACAAATGGCTGAAGTATGAAAAAACATTTCATTTTAATATTTGCCAAAGAAATGCAAAATAAAACAAGATTCTGTTTTCGCCTGTCCAATTGCTGGGACTACTGCTGTGGCTGGCTGCATAAATGTTAGTGACCATGTGACAAAGTTGGCCCATAAGTTGGCACAATCTATCCAGAAGAATTTCAACCTTTTTCGTAGCTTTGACTCAACAGTTCTACTTCTAGGAATCCATTGGAAGAAAACCTTGGAGACGGTATTGGAATATTCATCACAGCATTATTTATCAGACCTGAATATTAGAAATAATTAAGACATATGACAACAAAATGTTGATGAAATAGCATGTATTTATGTTGCAGAATACATTTTTAAAAGCATATGTCAAACAATATTTAAGGGACGCCTGGGTGGCTCAGCCGGTTGAGCATCTAACTTTGGCTTGGGTCACGATCCCAGAGGGAGTCTGCTTGTCCCTCTCCCTCTGCCCCTCCCACCACTCATGCTCTCTCTTTCTCTCAAATAAGTAAATAAAATCTTTAAAAAATATTTAAAAATATGGGAATATGCTTACCATGGAATGTTAAATATTTTTTTTTTTTTAAGATTTTATTTATTTATTCATGAGAGATAGAGAGAGAGAGAGGGAGAGGGAGAAGCAGGCTCCCAAGGAGTAGGGAGCCCAATGCGGGACTCGATCTCAGGACCCTGGGATCATGACCTGAGCCGAAGGCAGACACTTAACCATCTGAGCCACCCAGGCGCCCGGAATGTTAAATATTAAAAATGAAGCTCTGTGTGTGTGCGCGTGCGTGCGCACAGTGACTCAGTTTTCTACTCCTCTGTATGCAGTGTAGAGAAGAGGTGGAATTGACATGGTCTGTTACTGGATTTCCTGCCCTCAGTCCTCCCACCTGTAAAATGGGATCATAATGCTTGCCCCTCCTCCCCTCCCCACCCAGGGCCGTGCGAGGATGAATGAGGTATCCCATGTAAACCTGAGGTAAGTTCTAATTCTTCATGAGAGAGCTTCTCTCTCCAGGGAGGTGGAATATTACTCAGGGCAGGAATCCAGTGGTTCCTTTACCTGCAAGACAAGGAAGAGGGATGGTGCACATTAAGATCTAAAGATAAGCTTTAAAGTTCTGAGACAGTTGAGTTCCAGCCCTGACTCAACCTCATGCTCCCTGCGTGACCTTAGGTAACTCACCATCCCTCTCTGGGCTTCAGCAACTCAGAATCAGATGAGGGAATAGCCACGGTCCCCGTGAATGCTGTCATGATGCCATTCTCCTTGCACGGTTAAAAGTCACTGTTGTCTCCTAGTCTGTCTGGGTCAAGACTGGGCTCACAGGGCCCTCAGGCAGGGCTACTGCCCCCAGATGGACGGATTACCTGATGGACACAAGGATGTTGACACGTGACGGCAGGCGTTTTCCTTTGTTTCATTCACTTTTGTGTCCTCAGTGCCTAGAAAAGGGTCTGGCATCTAGTGAGTGCTCGACACCTACTGACTGAATGAAGAATGAGTGGGGAGAGGATTGATGGGCAATCCTGAAAGCCAGGCTGGATGGCCAACCTGAGATGGGTGTCCTCGGGGACCTCCCCCACTGGCCGCGGAGCCATCAGGGAGGGAAGGAGGGAGGTGAAGGTAAAGGGGGTGCCGGGGAAGAGTATGTGCAGGAGGCTGCAGCTTGGCAGAGGCTGGGGCTTGCAGCACCTGCTGTGTGCACCCTGAACAGGTCAGGGGGCGGAGGGGGGTGGTCCCAGGGCCCTGATCCTGGCTCTGTGCTGCATCTTTTACCTGTGTTATGTTATTTGAGCTTCACTCGATTCCTGGGAAGACAGTATTATCATCCCCACTTTATATACAAGGCAATGATCTCAAGGAGGGAGGAAAATGTGCCCCAAGGTCACACAGCTTGGAGGAGCCAGGATTTAATCCCAGGGCTGTCTGATTCCCAAACCCTTGACCTTGACGCTATACTGAACAAGTGTTTCTCTCCCTAAACTTCTTTTAGTGGAAAGGAAAGAGTCCACTTTTGCTGTGTGTACATCTTGGGAGGTATCCCGGCGCTGCCCCTAAATCACCTCTGGATATGAGTGTTGTGCTGGGAATGGGCCATCGGCTGGTGATGGATTCCCACCGTCCATCACGCCCCCATGGCGCTCTGGCACGCAGTGCTGGAGTGTAATCAGAGTGATGGTGTCCTGATCTATGGGGGACATACATCATCCCAGGGCTGGTACCTTGACAGAGTACCTTAGCTTGCTGTCAGCGGGACAGCCCTTAATGTATTTCCATAATATATCACCCACTGAAGGTGGCCAAGGAGGCCTGCGGATGCCAGTCAGCTAGAGCCCTTTCCACGAGTCTCCGAGTCAGGTCTTGGTCTCTTAAAATTCATGTGTGCTTGCGGAATTTGTGTGAGCACAGAGAAAGCAGAAGAGAAGGGGGCAGAAGCAGAGAGAAGCTGAAAGGTGAGAACAGAGATGGGGAGGAGGGAGGAGGGCGCAGGCAGCAGAGGGAAATGGAGGAGGGACAGAACAAAGGTTGGGGGGGAGGAATGGTGAAGGGTGGGGTGTCCAGGGCTAGGGTATCCAGGCTTAGAGAACAGGAGGGTTGGGGAGCAGTGCAGAGGTGCTAGCTTTGTAGCTGGGCATAGACGTTGTTGTGAGAACACTTGTATTTGGCCTCCTGGGGGCTTCATTCCCCTGGGGACTGGACAGGTGGAGGGAGGAGGCATGGGTGCTGGCAAGACATGGGTCCAGGAATGGAAACTTCTCCTGCTCCCTTCACAGAGAACCAAGGGGGCTGCGTGGTCTGCCAGGACCTTTCTCATTCTGCCTCCCTTGCTCCAGAAGTCACCTCAGTGGGAGGGATTCCCAACACTGCATCTTGGACCCCAGCACCCCATGTCCACTCACCCACTGGATAGCTTTACTCAGACAGCCCAACAGCACCACACACTCCAAGGACCCCACACTGTGGTCATCTGTCCATGCCTGGTCTCCCTCCCTTCTTACCGCAGCCAAAGGTCTCGCCAGGCTCCGGTGCCTGAGATCTCACAGTCATGTCTTCTCCACCGGCCCCGCATTCAGTTCTGTCCATTTTTTTCCGTTTCTGTTGCCTTGATCCTAGCCCACATTAGTCAACTCTTGGGCCAGCCCTCAATCGAATATTTACTAAGAACATACTCTGTGCCAGACACTGTGCCAGGGGGACAGCTCGTGCTGGTGTCGATCTCTCCCCTCATCAACCCATCCTGCACATCACCACCCAATCGGCCTTCCTAAAGCTCCCTTCCGTCGCATCACTTTGTAATCCCTAACATTTCAAAGAATGGGCTCCCCACTGCCAACTGGATGTCTATGTGCCATACTTAGGGACTGTAAAGAGCTGAATGGGAGCATGATTTGCAGGTAGGTGGGTCTGAGGGTCTAGGTCCAGTCTGGAGGGGTGTCCTCCGTGTTGTCCATGGCTCCTCAATTGGCTTCCGTGAAGAGCTGAAGGAGAAAGAGGTGTGAAGAACATGTAACTCTAGTATGAGGTTGGGCTCCACAGTGCCCAGTCTCACTGTGCCATCACATTAAAACATAGTCTAGAAAACACAGGGCTCCTGGGTGGCTCGGTTGGTTAAGCGTCTGCCTTCAGCTCAGGTTATGATCCCAGGGTCCTGGGATCGAGTCCTGCTTCAGGCTCCCTGCCCCTGCTTCTCTCTCTGCCCCTCTCCCTCCTCTTTCTTGTTCACTCTCTCACTCAAATAAATAAATAAAATCTTTAAAAAATATAGAAAATACAAATAGAACTGATTTCAATCTTTATTGGATCTCTTACAGGGCATTAAAGGAGATCCACATTATGACCCTCCTTAAAAATCCCATTGTCTCTCCTTCCATCCTCTTAGCCCTGTAGCGGCTCCATGGTCTTTCCACATCTAAATCCACTTCATGGTGTCCTACCAACACCCTTTTCAATATCACGCTTTTCTGTGTCTCTCTCCTTACTCCACTCCTTCCTGCTGCCCCTTAATTTTGTAGAGCAACTTATTCGCCTTGGGTTTCTCACATTCTTTTTGCTTCATGCATTATTTGGGTTCTCTAAAAACACAGGAGAGTCTGGAAGTTGACCCAGTAAGCTTATGGGTTCCAACACCAGCTCTTGGAAATGCTACCTTTACTGCATTGAACTGTTTTTGCCCCTTCATCAAAATCAATTGAGCATACTTGTGTGAGTTTGTTTCTGGGTTCTCTGACCTGTTCTATTGATCTGGCTGGCTATCCCCCTGCCATTACTATTCAGTCTTGATTACAGTGACCACTTAAGCCTGAAATTTGATTCCTCCCATTTTATTTTTCTTTTCAAAAATTGTCTGAGCTGTTTTCCTTTTTTGGTCTTTCCATATAAATTTTAGAATAATCTTGTCTACAAAAAAATCTTGCTGTGATTTCGATAGGAATTGTGTTAAATCTATAATCAGTTTGGAAGAATTGACAATTTTACTATGATGAGTCTTCCTATCCATGAATACAGCATGTTTCTCCATTTATTATCTTTGATTGCTTTCATCCACATTGTATCGTTTCAGCATATGACTCTTATTATATTTACACTCTAAGTATCCCTTTTTGGGGGGAGCAATTCTAAGTGGTATTGTATTTCTAATTTTGGTGTCTATGTGTTCGTTGCTAGTATATAGAAATATAATAGATTTTATATATTTATCTTGAAACCTGTGATCAGTTCTGGGAGTTTTTGTTTGTTTGTTTTATAGATTCCTTAAGGTTTTCTATGTAGACAATCATGTTATCTGCACATAGAGGCAGTTTCTCTTCTCTGCCTGCTCTTTTGTGTTCTTTTTCTTGCTTTATTGCACTGGCTACAACTTCCTGAGCTATGCTGAATAAGAGTGGTGAGCACAGATAACCTGGACAGTTCTCAGTCTTACAGGGAAAGAATTCAATCTTTCACCACTGAGTATGTTAGCTGAAGGTGTTTTGTAGATGCTTTTCATCAATTTGAGGGAGTTACTGCTCTATTCTTATTTCATCAAATGCTTTTCCTGTATCAATTTATATGATCATATAATTTTTCTTATTAATCTGTTAATAAGGTTGATTACACTGATTCATTTTCAAATATGGAACCAGTGTACATCTCTGGAATAAACAGCATTTGGTCATGGTGTATACTTCCTTTTATATTTTGCTGAATTTTACTTACTAATATTTTGTTTAGGATTTTTACATCTATATTCATAAGGGATAATTGTATCTTTGTTTTGGTAATTGGGTACTACTAGTGTCATAAAAGATTTGGGAAGTGTTCCCTCCTCTTCCATTTTTCTGGAAGGAATTGTGTAGAATTTGTCATTTCTACATTTGGTAAAATTCTCCTGTAAACAGATCTGGGTCTGGAGATTTCTTTTTTGGGGATTTAAAAAAAAAATCATGAATTCAGTTTTCTCAAATAATTACAGATTATGGGACTATTCAAATGATCTATTTCATATTAAGTGGATTATGGTAGTTTGCATTTTTAAAAGAGTTCGTCCATTTCATCTAAGTTGTCAAATTTACTTGTGTAGACTTGTAGTGTTCCTTACTATGCTTTTGATGTCTTCAGGGTCTGTAGTGATATCCCTTGTTTCATTTCTGATATTGGTAATTTATGTTTTTTTCTCTTTTTCTTCTTTGTTTTTCTAGAAATTCGTCAATTCTACTGATTTTTTTAAAGAACCAGCTCTGTGTTTCATTCATTTTCTCTATTTTTCTGTTTTCATTGTCATCAAATTTACTCTTATCTTTGTTATTTCCTTCATCTGCCTGGTTTGGGTTTATTTTACTCTTCTTTTTTGAGGTTCTGAGGTGGAAGCTTAGATTAGTGATTTGAGATTTTTCCTCTTTTCTAATGTATGCACTTAGAGCCATAAATTTCCCCTTCAGCATGGCTTTAGCTGTGTTCCACAAATTGTGATGTGTTCTATTTTCATTTTCATTCAGTTCAATGTGTTTTTAAGTTTCCCTTGAGGCTTCCACTTTGACCCCATGGGTTATTAAAAGTGTGTTATTTAGTTTACAGTGTTTGGAAATTTATCTGTTATCTTTCTGTACTAATTTCTATTGTGGTTGGAGAACACACTCTGCATGATTTCGATTATTTTAGATTTGAGGATTGTTCTATAGCCTAGGATATCATCTATCTTGGTATATGTTCTGTGGGCACTTGAGAATAATGTATCATTTTCTATTGTTGGGTGGAATGTTCTATAAAAGTTGATGAGAACCTGATGGTTGATGGTGTTGGGTTCTTTTATATCCTTGCTTGTTTTCTGTCTAGTTGTGTATAAATTGTTGAGAGAGGGGTATTTAAATCTCTAATTCAATTGTGGAGATAACTATTGCTCCTTTTAGTTCTAGCAGCTTTTGCTTCACGTATTTTGCATCATTGTTGCTTGATGAATTCACATTTAGGATTTCTAGGTCTTCTTGGTGGATTGATTCTTTTATCATTATATAATGTCCCTCTCCATCTCTGGTAATTTTCTTTATTCTGAAGCCTACTTTAACTGATTATTGTTATAGCCACTCTAGCTTTCCTTTGATTAGTGTTTGCATGATATATCTTTTTTCTTTCTCTTGCTTCCAACCTGCCTATGTCACATTGAAGTGAATGTGTTGTGACAGCATTTAGTCGGGTGATGCTTTTTAGTTCACTCTGCTAATAGTTCTTTAACTGACGTATATAGACCATTTACATTTAATTTAATTATCGATATGTCAAAGCTTAAGTTTGTATTTTTGTTTTTTGTTGTTTCTTGTCTCTGGTTTTTATTTCTCCGTTCTCTTTTTATTGCCTTTCTGTGGGTTACTTGAACATTTTTTGGAAAGAAAAGTGAGCAGGCACTGGGGCTGAGGGACCCCCACCCTGCCTGGCCCTGAACATAGGGTTGTCAAACCAAACCCTGCAGAGCTCGACTCCCAGTATGAGCTTCTTGAGTAGTGATTTGCTTCTTTGTCCACTAGGTGAGTGGCGGACAGAATCCTGGGTCTTCTGAGGTTTCACGTCAGCTCTTAGTCCCAAAGAATGCCTCCGTGGTGGCCCTTCAAGCACTGAGCAAGCTGGACTGCAGGACCTCCACGTCCCATCAGTAAAGAGAAAACGCGGACTTCAGAAAGGAGGGACTTGACTCCAAGGCACAGTAGATAGGAGAATGCTTTTCCCTGAGTCCAGCAGAGGGACAGTTAAGGAAGGGCTGTCTTCTGGTTGAGGGGGGGCCGGGGGGGCCTTTGGCACATGAAAGAAATTTAACTGTTTATTGATAAACATTGTGTTCCATTTGACCAGTGGGGACAAAACAGGCCAAGCCAGGCGGAAGAAGTTGGGGCATCAGGGTGGTTTCTCAGGGGTGGGAGAGGGATACTGACTCCGGTGGGAGAAAGGTGGGAAAAGGCAGCCATCCTGGGACCTGGAGAGAAATGCCTGACCACCAGCATGTCCATTTTCCTCAGCCAGAGGCCTCCGGGGCTGCTACCAGAGAGGATAAAAATCACATGTGAAATTTAGTAGATAGTCATTTATAAGACGAAGAATGGGAATTTGGAGGATCTGTGTCTGCTTGTCACAGGTTAACAAGGGGGCAGAGTTGAGTCCCGTCTAAGTCATATAGGGGAGGATGGTAGTGAACCGCAGTGGCCTTTTCTGGAACAAAAAGGGGTGAGGGTGGGGTTTCTTTAACCCTCGCGCTTCCCAGGATCACAG
The DNA here is from genome assembly GCF_011800145.1 of Mirounga leonina. NCBI lineage: Eukaryota > Metazoa > Chordata > Mammalia > Carnivora > Phocidae > Mirounga > Mirounga leonina. The sequence goes on from NW_023270839.1 coordinate 43,557,487, forward strand.
GTGTAGGAAACATTCCACAGTGTCAGTCCCGTCCTAGAAATTGAGTTGAATCCTGCAGGAAGCCTGGATCAAACCCAGCGTTTATCCAGGAGGACAATCAGGGCTCTCAGCAGGGCGTGGGCCCCCTCCCTGTGAGCGGCTCCCGGCTCCCGGCTCCCGGGAGAAGGTCCCCCATGAGCGCTGGTGGGCGGGGCGGGGGGGAGGGTCGGGGACGGGGGTTTTCCCAGCCAGCAGCAGGGTGCCTAGGCCCAAAGCGGCTGCGCCTAGCTCAGGGATTAGCTTCCCTCCTCCCACTCCCCCCACCCTCCCAACTCCTGGCCGCCCCCTTCCCTGCCTGCCACACAGCTGTTTTGCCAACATTGCTGCCTGATTATCTTTCAAGTGGCTTCTTGGAGCAGATGTTCCGTCTCCTTCCTGCATCGAAAACAAACAGGCGCTCTGTTGTCATTTGCTCTCCTGGGGAAAATCCCTCTGCTGGCGCAAGTTCTTCTTGAGAGGTTCAGGGACTTCTGTGAAGTCTCTCCTGCCTGCTCCTTGCCTCCAGAGGGATGACAGGGGCTCCTCAGGTCTTCCGAGGTGTGTGGCCCCTCCCGGGAGTGGGCTGGGGAAGTAAACTCGTAACAGGATCAGATTCAGACCTGGGGGGGGGGGGTGCTCAGTCCTGTCACTGCCTTCCCGATCCTATTTAACCTTTTGAAAAACATAAACATCTCACCGACTTTGATTCTGAAAGATCCCCCAGCGGTTTGTCCCCAGTTGAAAACCTCTGTTTCCAGGAGCCTCACCAACAAGGAAATGTTGCTGGCTTGCTTTTTGAGGTTTGCGTTATGAAAGCAATAGGTTTTCAGTTTCTGTTTTATGCATATGAAAGTGGAATGTGTCTTTCAAAAGGTGCCCATTTCATGACCTCACCCTATTGAGAATCAGGGCTCGGGGGTCCACCAGGCAGCTGCTTGGCGAGTGCTCAGGATGACCACTGTGACATGCCAGGAAGTGGCTGCTTTTGCAACCTGCTATGTGTGTGGAAGAAATTGCAGCCTCCGCAACTCAACACTGGACGTGAGGCCTGGGGCGCGGGGGGCGGTGGGGCCTCTAGCCTATACCAGTTGGTTGCAGCCTGTTAAGGGCTCTGGGAGGAGAGGGGAGAGACACCAGCTGGGACAAGCCAGGAGGAGGAAGTTGGGGGGCATCAGGGTGGTTTCTCAGGGGTGGGAGAGGGATACTGACCACGGTGGGAGAAGTGTGGGACAAGGCAGTCATCCTGGGACCTGGAGTGAAACACCTGACCACCAGCATGTCCACTTTCCTCAGCCAGAGGCTTCTGGGGCTGCTACCAGAGAGGAGAAAATCACGTGTGAAATTTGATCTGTCCCCAAATGTTCATTGCCTTGGATAACAGATCTTGCTGTTGCCCATTCCATTCCACTCCCCCACTTTGTCATCAAAGTGTCCTCTGGCTAGCTCAGTTTCCACCTCACTCCACTCTGGCTGGGCCCAGCATTGCCCAGAGGTGTGAGCCTTGCCACACGTCTCAGGCCTGTCCGGTGCTCATCCTGCTTAGCAGAGTCGGGCTCCGTTGACCACTTGGTCCTGATACCCCCTCATCTCTCGGTCTCTGAGACCCCAGCCTCTCCTGATTTCTTCCTGTGTCTCTGGCTACTCCTTCTCTGTCGCCTTTGCTGGCCTCTCCTTCTTGATGTGCAAATGTCCACGTTTCTCAATGAGAGGGCTCTGCCCTCTGTTCTGTTGTAGACAGGGGTTTCACACACGTTAGACAGCATGCAAGCACTCCGGGGTGATCACTAAACATGAGGGCTCCTGAGCCCCGTCCCTAGAGATCTGTCTGGGGGCCAGAGGGCCCAGAAATTTGTATGTTCAACAAGCACCCAGAGGGATTCCAAGGCTAGTATCCACGGAACGTGCTTCAATGAAGTTCCGCGTTGCACTACTGCATATATAATTTTATCTGATCCCAAGGCAGAGCACAGTATTTATATGCTGACAAGTCCTCAATTGATATTTCCAGCGCAGACCCTCCTCAGAGATCCAGGCCTGTATGTCCAGATCTACTTGGCATCTCTATTTGGACATGACCCAGACATCTGAACCTCAGGATTCCCGAAAGTAAACTTGATTTTTCCTTCCCAGAACATCTCTTCCTAGCTTCATCTCAGGAAATAGAAGCCAAGCCCCAGTGGCTCCTTCAGATCCCCCTTTCTGCCCACCCCAGGTCCAAAACATCCACAAATCCGGCATCCGGGTTTACCTTCAGAGTATTTCTCCAGTTGTCCGTGTCTCTCCCACTCGGGTGCCCCGTCCCTCTGTGCCAAGCCACCAGCATCACGACCTAGGCGACCTCAGGAGATGCCTGCATGGTCCCCCTGCCCTAGGTCATTCCTTGACACCAGCCAAGGAGGAAGTATGAAACTCCCTTCAGAGGCTTCTCATTGTACTTAAGATGAAATCCAATCCCCCCTCCCCCCCCTTGACATCAGCCCCTGCCTGTCTCTGCCCCGGCTGTCCTGTCACCCTGGGCCTTGTACCCTGAACTCTGTTCAGTTCCCAGAGCAGGCCAGACACTTTCCTGCCTCTGGGCTTCTGTACATACTGTTCCCTCTGCCTAGAATGCCTTTCCCTGGTTGTTCAAGGGTCTCTGGTTCCTCCTCATTTTAGGTCTCAGTTTTCCTGGCCTCCTTATTATTAATATTATCACTTTCATCCTGTTATTCTTCATCATGGCCACCTGCCCATTCTTTCATGGTATTTCATGGAAGCTCATAATTTGTAAATATGTATTTATTAATGCTTACTTATATCTTTTTTTGTCCTTTTCACTGGGCAGTATGTTCTGTGAGGGAAGGGACCATGTCTGCTTTTTTGTTACCTAGCACACATTAGTACTTGATAAATATGTGTTGAATGGATGGAATGAACTTTGTTTCATCTAGTTGTATAACAGTAGGCTGTGGCCCTGTTATTCTACTGCACTCTCTCCTGTTCAGACCCGTTTGAGTCTGTTCCATTCTGCTTTCGTCTGGTGAACCCTATTCTACCCTATTCTAGTCTGTTCTACCTTGTTCCAATCTGTTCTGACCTCATCTGTTCCATCCTGGTCGATTCTGTTCCAACCCATCCTGGTCTAATTCAACTGTTCTGTCTCTGTCCTCTTTTATTCTGTTCCATATTGTTCCAGTCTATTCTGTTTTTTTCCCTTTCTCCTTCTTTCTGTCCGTACCGTACTATTCTTCTCGATTCTATTCTGTTGCATTCTGTTCCAGTTCATTCCTCTTGCTCTATTCTGAGAGATTTATTCTCATTTTGCCCCATTTCATTTCATCTTACCTCAGTGCTGTCCTTAAGGTTTTGGAATACCTGCTTTGTGCTCAGTCTTTTGATAAGGACCTGTGAGATTATAGGAGAAGGAGATGCCATCCTGGGCATGAGAGAGCCCCTCTAAAGGGTGAGTAAATGGTAGAGAGGAAAGAAAAAGGTGGTCAGTGGATCTAAGCTGAGCCATGATGGAGAGGATTTGGTAGAGAAGAGAGGATGACAACATGAGAGAAAGCAGGTAATAGGCCTAAGTGTTGGTGACATACCAAGGACACCAGCCTGAGAAATTTAAGAGGGAGCCTAGGGTTAGCACAGGCGGAGGGCAGTGAGGAATGGGAGATAAAAGGGCAAAGGTAGATTAGTCTCCTACTGGCTGGCTTGTTGCTCTGATGTTTTTAAACAAGGGTACTCCCATGGTTTGAAGATGGCTGTTGGGATACCATCTGGCCTCGAGACATCAGGAGAGGCAGTGTAGTCCAGTAGGTCTTTGGGTAAGTTGCTTGGCCCGTCTGAGCCTCAGTTTCCACATCTATAAAATGGGGAGAATAACACCTACTTTGGGTTTTGTGAGGAGAAACAGCTTAGCCTTCTATGCTGAGGGTTGGACAAGCTTTCAACCCAGAGCCTGACCCATCATAGGATCTCAGTAAACGTTCACGGTCTCATCTCACCCTGTCTACTGAGTAATCCATTCTTATTTTACTAGGTTAGCTCTGAGCCTCAGTTTTCCCAACAACGAAATGGAGACAGTGTGGAACCAGCACGAGGTGTTAGAGGGGCACTGTCTGGGTTAACATTCTTGCTTTGAGCTTGAAGAGACCAGATGTACCGTCAGTGTTTGTTGATCAAATGGTTGATTGTAGCTTCCTTACAACCCCCGTAATAACACTTAGCACAGGGCCGGGAACACCGGAGGTGCTTCGTAAATACCCAGGGACTGGAAGCAAATGTGAAAGAACCTGAGAAAGTGGCCGGTGGGTTACCCCTTTCCAGTGAACACCAGGCAGCGGGATGCTGGGGCTGAGCCCATGAAATTTACACCAGACTTCCAAATATATTCAGAATCAGGGAATTAGGAGACAACGGAGGAGGCTGCCAAAAAGAATTTATCTTGGAAGTGGAGCTTGGGGAATAGCACTAATATTTTTGGAAATTGAAACTCCAACCATGAAATTGCCTATCATTTATCATACATGGTCTCTCAAAGGGGAAACGGAAAAGCATTTAGTCTTATTGCTTTTTAAACACATGATTGCTGAGCACAGCCATCCAAGCTGCGGTTTTAAGAGCTGATGTGTCTGACGGGGTCCTGCCAGCCCGTCCCTCCAACGTCATGCAAGGCTGCGCTCTGCAGACTCTCCCGTGTCAAGCGCCCTGGGCCGCACATGGTGAGGGTCCCACCCAGGCCCGGCTGGGGCCACTGGGTGCCTTGCGAATTCTGGCACGTGTCGGAACCTCCAGATGTTCTCAGATTGTCCCCAGTTCCTTCTTTGTGCCCAGCAGTCATCTCACTGTTAAAGGCTTCAATACTTTCAGTTTCAAAATTCCCTTTCAAAGGGTCCCACTGTGTCCTCCTTGTCCACCTTACCTGCTGCTGATCATCACATGTCTCTCTCCCCCAAACCGACTGTGGGGATTTGAGCCTCTGCGTGCGACTGGCTTCTGGGCCTCTTTGGGTGGAATGCCCCCAGGCTCATCACATGCGGTACGCACCGTCTTCCCATGCCCCTGGCCCACCTCCCAGCCTCCCCTGCTTGGCGGAGGGCATCCTGTGGCCTCGATAGCTGGGATGGGCTCTGGGGCCCAGACACACAATCACTCCATGTGCATCAGGTGGCGTTCTGCTGCCATGTGACTCATCACAGCTGATACCCCCACTAGGGGCAGGTCCTGACTAGCCGCCTTTGCATGGGGGTGGGGGAGCACTGTTTCTTTGTGCACTGCTGTCTATATGAGATAGTGAAGAGGGAGAGAGAAGATGGGGTAGGCAGGGGCCAAGCCCTCTTCAGCCACCCTTCTGCTCCCAATAACCTTGTGGGGAAGACAGGGATGGTGAAATTTTTGTCCCCATTTATAGATGATGGATCCTGAGGTTGCAAGAGCGTGGGTAAGTCATCCAAGGTGACCACACCGGAAGTGCTGACCCAGGGCTTCTGACGTCCAGCACTATGTTCCTGCTCCTGCACAGAGAAGCGCCCCGGGTCAGTGGTGTACGGTGAGAGAAAGTCAGAGGACATGAGTTCTTGCTCCCCTCCTGTGTTGCCTGCTGCTCCGTATTTGGGTGGGCCCCGGGGAAATGGGGGTGATCCTGCAGCAGCATTTCCTGGGACTCTATGTGCCCCCTGGTCATTGGACTCTGGCCCATGGCTTTGGATACCATCTCTGTGCTGCTGATGCTCAGACACCCCCCTCCCCCCACCGCTGAGCTTGGCAGCAGATTGCCAACTGCCTCCTGGATGCCTCCTCCTGGAAGTCCTCCAGGTACCACCAAGTTGAACACGCTTGCTTTTTGGGAATTCTGAGTCCCATCTTGGAAATCTTCACATCTAGACCTCGTTAACTTCATTCTCACCCGAAAGGCTTCTTTGAGTGAGGTTTTATTGATTTCTCTCTCACGTTTCTTCAAGACTCACCGCCAGCAATGGTTATGTAATGAATATGTCTTTGTACGTTGTCGGTATTCCGCTTTGTCCTTTATGCTATTATCGCCTCTTGTAAGACTCTTTCACATAAATGTCTGCTCCAGTCCAGTCCTGGCCGGGGCTGGGGGCGGGTGGACTTGAAATCTCTTGCCATAGTAACTTTTTCCATTTATTAAACACCAAGCCTCAAAAGTTTCCCTTTATGTCTTGGTTGCCAAGAAGCTCAGAACATTATGAAGTGTTCAATCCTAGTCATTTTATTAGCCCACACTGTAATATATGTTCTTCTTCTCTTTGTACATTTTTTTTTATTGTGGTAAAATATGCACAACATAAAACTTGCCATTTTAACCATTTTTAAGCGTACAGTTCAGTGGTGTTAAGTACATTCATATTGTGAAACCAGCAGCACCACCCGCCTCTAGAATTCTTTTCATCTTCCCCAACTGAAACTGTGTCCCCATTAAACACTAGCTCCCCATCCTGCCCACCCCCCGGCCCCTGGCCACAGCCATTCTACTTTCTGTCTCGATGAACTTGACTAGTCTAAGCAACTCCTGTGAGTGAAACCAGACATTATTCACTCTTTCGTGACCAACTTGTTTCACTTAGCATAATGTCTTCAAGGTTCTTCTATGTTGTAGCTTGTGTCAGGATTTCCTTCCTTTTTAAGGTTGAGTGGTGTTCGCCTGGATGTGTATCCCACATTTTGTTTATCCATTCATTTGTCGATGGCTGCTTGGATGGCTCCCATTTTTTTTGGCTATTGCGAACTCCGCTGCTAGGGACATGGGCATACAATGATCTGTTCAAGTCCCACCTCCCAACGCTTTTGTGTCTATGTCTGCACATGAATTTTAATTTCCTAGCTTAACAGCTTTATTGGCTATATGCCTGTCAATATGAGAAGCAAATACCCCTAACCTGTTTTGACCAGCCGTGTATGTCTGCCCTAGTTCTAGGTCCTTTACCTATGCTGTGTCTTTTGATTTATTGTAATCTCTATTTTACAGTTGAGAAGTTGCTTCTTTTTGGAAAAAGGAGGTGTAACGATGATAACAAAGCTATTAACTAACTAATCGAGCTGCCTCTGCATTCCTCAGCCCACAGCAATGTGAGTGCCTCCACCCCACCCTGCCCCGACTCGATGGAAATGCTTTGGCAAGGTCATCGGGGACCTTCAGGCAGCCAAGCCAGTGGAAACCAAACCTGCAGCTGCAGCTGACCCCATGACCACCAGTCCTTCCTGAACCTTATTCCTTGGTGTCTGGGATACCCTCTGAACTAGGTTCCCCTGATTTCTTTCCTCGGCTGTCTCTTTGTGGGGTCCTTTCCCTCCGTTGACCTTCAAAGGCGAGCAGTCTCCATGGCTCTGTCCTGGAACTGCTGCTCTTCTCACCCTTTCTGGGTGACTCCCTGATCTTCCTGCCATTGTGGTCACTGCCTCTCCTGGCAGATGGCTCCCCAGTCTCTATCTCTACTCCTGGGCCACCCCACCCTGAGCATCCCACTGGCATATCCAGCTGCCCGGCCAGTGCATCTCTCCCTGGAATGCTCCACAGTGAACTTAAACTCAACACGACCCACGTGAAGTTCATTACAGCCCGCCCCACCCACTGTCCCACCTACCCAGCTGCTTGAGCCACCAACCAATTAACTAGATTTCAGTTTATCATCCTGCCTCGCCAATCTTACCTCCTTGGTATTTCTAAGGCTGGCCTTTCTTTAGTCCTCTTTCCAAGATCAGGCCTCATCTTCCCTTGCCTGGAGTATCCGAGCTGGCTGGGCACAGGTCCTCCCCTCTGGTCTTGCCCTACTCCGACTCATCTTTCCCAGCTGTCAGATGGGCTTAGCTCGCACACAGAGCTGTACTCACAGCCCTCCGGGGGGCTCCCTGGTAGTGACAGGATAAAGTCTGAGCTCTGAGGTTGGCATTTACACCTCCACAGCCCGGCCCTTGGCTCCCCTCCTGCCGGCCTCGCCACTGTGTGGCCCACACTTTCCTCGATTGAGTGTGCGCTGAGTGCCTACCCTGTGTCAGCAGTGAGGGGCCGGTGGTGACGGGGCTGAGAGCGGGGTTCCCGCCACTGGGGCGGGTGAGAGACGGTCACCAATCCGGGGTCACTCAGTCTGGTCTGTTTCATGATGGGAAAGCATGGGGGATAAGGAATGTTCCATACTGGGTGCTGGACATGCTTGGCCCCTTAGTCCTGACAGTGATCCTACACTCCTCTGTCTCTGCCGTCTGGCGAGCTCAGGCCTCCCTGATTTCTCCCCCAGGGCCCCTCCCATGTCCTCTTAATTGTTCTCCTCTCTTGATCTCCAGCCCACCCCACCCAGTGCCACCAGAACATCCTTTCTAAAACGCATCTGAAGATGGCTGCAGGAAATGGCCAACGTCTTTGATCGAGCTCGAGGCTCTTCACAGTGAGGGTCTTTTCTTTGCCCCCGAGCTGCCCTTCCCTCCTGCTCTCGGCCACTGGCCATGCTCCACTGCCAGTCAGTTCCCAGCCGTGGGAGAGGTGCTCTAGCGGTGGGCACAGAGTGCCCAGTGAGAGATGGAGACAGGAGCTGCAGGCCATTCTTTAGCACGTTCTGCAGTGAAAGGGAGCAGGAAAACCAGGATGGGATCCAGGGAGAGGTGTGGCGATGAACGGAGCTTGTTGTTTATTATAGGGGATCTAGAGCATGCACATCCTGCCCAGGGTGACCCAGTGGACAGGGAGAAGATGGGGGTGCAGAAAGAGGAGACACCCAGGTCTTGGAGCAGGTGAGAGAGGTGGGATCCAGGCCCCACGTGGAACAGGGGGCCTTGGGCAGAGCGGTGGCCTCTGTCCACTCCCTGGGAGGGAGGAAGCAGAGATGGGGTGCAGGTATGGGAGGGGTGCCGGTTCCCTGATGGGAGGATGAGGGAGTTCTCTCTGATTGCTACTATCTTCTGAGCAAAGCCTGAGGCCACTGAGGGGGGTGGCGGCGAGGGGTGTGTGGAGAGGAGAAAGGACAAGGCATCTGTTTGGGAGAATGGGGTCGTGCCGGCCCAGGCAGCTGCGCGGCGGAAGTGCTCCTTTGAGATTTGAGACCACGAATTTAGAGGAAAGTCATTTTGCTTTTTCTGCAGCCGTGTCCTACTGAAGGGTGCAGGAATCACGTACATGTGTGGTTGGGTGGTGCCGAGCCTGGGCATGGCTTCTAAGTGTGAAGAAGGAAGGGAGGAGGATTGTGAAGGGTGGATATGAGGCCCCAGACGGGTATTGATCCTGGGATAGCGGTGGTTGGTGGCCGGAGGGCTTGGTGAGGCAGAGGGAGTGTGATCCGGAAGGATAGCAGGTGGCAGGTGGTCCCAGGTGGGAGGCTTAAGGGGCATATTTTGTAGATGGTAAGGTCGGGGTGTGATGCTCATGGCCGCCGGGTGGATCGGATGGCTAGAGCCAGCCAGGAGGAGGAACAGAGAAGCACCCCTGATGGATCGATCCTCAAAATGGACATGAAGTCGCCCAGTGGGGGTGTGACCCAGGGGGGCAGTGGGTGACCCTGCCACAAGGATGGTGGTGAGAGGTAAAGTCACTTGGCATAGAATTCAGAGGAGCTGGGGCTTTCAGAGGGGAAGGGTGGATCTGAGGGCACCTGCCTCCCCTCCCAGCCCCAGGTGATGTGGGATGTGGAAGAGACAACAGCCTCCCCTGGGGAGGGGGTGGGGAAGTGGTGTCTGGGGTGACAGCCAGGTATCGGTTAGGGCAAGAAGTTCAGAAAAGACATTGGGGAAATGGGGTGTTAGGGATGATAGACCCCGAGTCCCTGGTGCTGAGGAGGGGTGGCTGGATACCTGCGTCTCTGTGCGGGGCTCAGATCCTGCTCTGCGAAGGAATGTACCAGCCCCATGCCTCTCTTGCTTCTGGTTCCTCAGCAGCAAAGTGGCGTCATGGTCACTTGCTAGTGAATGATAAGGATGCTTTGGGACGAGGGTGTGGGCCCGGCCCCAGGCCTGGTCAGGCGGCCCTCCGGTCGCACCTCGCCTGCCACTGATGGGCGGGGGATGCCCAGCCAGGCGAACCCACGAGGTGGCCGTGGGAGGTGGTTGGCCCTGCCGGCCCGGGGAGGCCCCGCCCTCCGCTCTGTCCAAGTTGTGCTGGTAAGAGAGGCAACGCATTTCGAGGACGATTAAACACTGGCAGCACCGTGTCTTGGCAGGTGCTCGCGGCACAGGTGTGTGGGTCATTTTGAGGTGCGGGGAGGTGTGTGGGGATGCAGTGCTGTGCTGGCCTGGGGGCAGGAGCTGAGGGTGCTGGCCGGGGGGGGGGGGGGCAGGGCAGGTGGTTTCATCGGGCATTGGAAGAATCCTCGAGGCACCAGCCTATGCGGGAGAGAATATTGGCATTCTTTAAATTAATTCGGACTCGGAGTCCCTAGGCTGTCAAAACGGGGAAATTCAACCTAGTGGCACTGGTTTCCATGGAGATGCCCATTGGCCTTGCCCTTGTAGTCCCTCAGAGCCAGCTTTACTGGAAGCTTTGCCTAGCGCTGTGATGCCCGGGGCCACCAAGAGTACCCTACACCACCTTTGCCTGTCCATTTTGCAGATGAGCAGGTGGAGACCCCCAGAGGCCTAAGGCTGTTTAGCCTGTGCAGAATGGCTCGCCTTCCCACGACTTCTTTCTTATCTGGGGCCAAATCACTAGAGGACAGATCACGAGCCCACTTACAGTCAGGAAGGGTGGTTGGTGCTGTGGGCAGGGGAAGACAGTCCTGATACTGAGGAGGGACAAAGGACTTTTTGGAGGAAGCAAGATCAGACCAGAACCTGGGAGGATGGGCTGGCCCTGGGGACAGTGAGAAGGGAAGGGTGGATGGGCTGGCCCTAGGGACAGTGAGAAGGGAAGGGTGTTCCTGGGGGAGGGAGCAGCAAGGACAAAGACGTGGCAGTAGAATAAGCTAGCATGCTTCCAGATCACCGAAGCGTCTAGCCTGGCTGCTTGTGTTGTAGCTGGACTTAGGTGACCCCCTTCCTTAGATCCTAAGCTGGTTGATTGGAGGGAAAAGGGGTCCTCATCTGGCCCACTTGGGTGTGCAGTTGGGCTCACTTAATCTTCTCATCAGCCCCAAGGGGCAGATGGTATTGGCTCCATTGTGCAAATAAGGAAAATGAGGATCAGCCAGAGGCTTTTGAATTCAGTCTTGTGCCTCCCTCTGCTCACCTGGCTATGGACAAAGCGGGGAACCATGTCAGGCACCCCTAACTAAGCACCATGAAGAGGGGAGAGGGCGCCCTGTCATCCCAAGGGCAGCCCCCAGGAGACTGATGGTCATTTGTCCTGAGGGGCAGCGGGCAAGACTACAAAGGCAGAAGTCCGCTGGGACCCCAGCTCACTGCCCGGACCTCTTTGGATGGATCCGTTTCCTTTCTGTCTTCCATTTGCCATCACTGGCAGGAAGGGTCTGGCTGGCCCCTCTCCACGTCCCTTCACCCCCATAAGCCTGTGCTTTGTCTGTGGCCTCCAGTCTGTTTGAGGCTGACTACTTGGTTCACTTCTGCCCCTGTGACCCTCCCTAGCCATGGATTCATGCTTCTTCAGCATAAACATTTCAGGATCTGGGAAGTATCTCAACCAAGTGGCTCAGCCATTGGTGCCAGCCCCATCCTTTAGCCAACTTTTGGGTCTGAATTCCCCACCTGAAAGCAGACATTCACCCAACAGCACCTGTGATGGGCCCACTAGGGCTCTGAGTAATGGGAGCTCTTGACCGAAGGCCTCCTCCGTGCAGACCCCACCAGCAACTGCATTCATCTGCTTGTATCCTTACACTCCCCCTGTCAGGATTGGAATTCTTTCTCCATTCAGCCCAGAGAGGTTAAGCGACTCGTCGAAGCTCTCACAGCTTGCAAGAGGTAGAGCCGGGATTAGAATCCAGAACCCTATGACTCCAGTGCCTGGGCTCATGCTGTGTGACCCATCACTGAGACACCCACCCTTGGTTGGGCCCCAGGATCCAGGGGCATCCCACACCCGCACCCCTGCCCCCCGGGGGGCACCGCCGACGGCATCTTCTCCTCCACCAGGCTAGGGGCTCTGTGGTCCTGAATCATAAACTACTGGGGGCCACAGCCTGGCAAGGAGAGTCAGACCCACCAAGCGGTCTCTCCGTGGTGTTTGCGGGTGGGGGCCTCCCTCCCTGGCTCGGGCAGGCAGGCAGGCACCGTGGCTGTCTCCAGGCGGCAGTAGGATGAATACCTGATGGTGATTAGCTAAATCATAACATCGCTCATGCCATGCATAAGTGATGAACCAACTGGCCAGGCCGTGCTGAGCGGCAGTGGGCACCCCCTCCCCCCAGCCCGGAGAAGCCACCACAGTGCTGCCTCCCTGTGTTATCTGGCACATCAACTGCTGCGACAATGAATATAGATTGACCTTATTATAGCAGCCGGCTGCTGATGCCAGGCGCAGCCAGGCATACTTTGCACAAATTAAAGGTGTCAGCATGTAATTTACGGTTCATGGCAAAAAGGGGTGGGTGGGGGGAGGCACGGAGGCAGGTAGCAGGGAAGGTGGGCCGGCTTCGGGGCTTGCACCAGGAGCCCACGCACTAATGACAGGAGGTGCCGCCGAGTGTCATTTCATTCCGGTTTGCATGTTTTTAGCTATTCCCTGCTCAAGGGGAGCAACACCCTCTCCTAAGCGCCACCCCCCCACCACAAGCTCTGTGTGCGTGCGTGTGTGTTTTTCAGCTAAATTACTGGTTTTACCTGAAGAGCGTAAAGGAGGTGTGCTAATTTACGGCTCGGCAGATAAAGCTGCAGTGTGGGGCGCTGTCTGGGAAGCCTGTAATACAACATCATTTGACTAACACACCCGAGAGCAGCTTGACATCTCGAGTTGGGCCTGTGATTAAAGTCGTAGTCTTCCTCCCCCCCCTTCCCTGCTCCAACATGGGGAACAGATTAAACTCGAAGCAATAGATCTCGGTTTTCTTGCCATCCCACTGATATTCACAGTACACAGTTTGACACAAAGAGTAAGTTATACATCACAAACAACAGCCTCTGCTCTTTACCGTCCAGAATTAATTTTCCATTTGCTAAGCTTCCTGCTTCTCCAAGCCCATTTTCCTGCCGCCGAGCGGGGCTCCATTCTCGAAAAGGCAGGGGAGGAAAACCTCAGGTCAGGACTGGAAAGGGATGGCTAGCTTCGCCCCTGGGGTTGACAGATGAGAGCAGGGCCCGAAGCGGGGAGCTGACTTCCTGCAATGGTCCTGTGTGCTGGTGGCTGTGATGGGGCTGAAAGCCGGTCTTCCGACGACGATGTCAGGCACCCCCCCCACCCCGCCCTCCCCAGCCCCGCCAGAGCAGAGAAGGTGGGCGGGGGTGTGGAGGAGCTGGGAGACTGCCGGGCTGCCCGAGTAGCTGGTTATTCTCCGCTTGCCTCCTACCCACTCTACAACCTACAAAACTCTCCCTGCCCTTCTCTGCGCCCCAGGAGGGGACCACTAGGGGCTGCTGGGGCCTCTGGCTGCCGCCTGGGCTTGGCCAATGGAAGGTACCAGAATGAAAAGGGAAGGTGGGAGGAGAAAGATGGATCTCCCCCGCCCCACCGCCGTGATGCTATGGCCCTGGGAATGGCCACCTCCCTCTGTGACGGCGCTCTGGGGGGTGGGGGGGCGGCCCCTGTTCCATAGCCCCAGCTCCCACTGGGCTCTGACAATGCCATCTGCCCCTGCCTCTTTAGGTGTGGGGCTCCAGGGCCGCCTGGCATCGCAGAGCCTCGGGACCCCTTCGGATCCCCCTGCCCCCATCCGCCTCTGTCAGCTGCCCTTCCATTCCTGCCCCTCCCATTGAACCGTTTGTGGGGAATTCTGTTTCCTGGGAATTCCGTTTCCTGCAGGACAGCACCTGGTGTCATTTGAAAGGTTCCAGAGAACTCTGAGCAACACCTAGTCTTTGTGGAGGACCCATGCTTGCCCGAGTCCTCTGCCTCCAGGCACACACCGGGGGCAGGTGTTCAAATCTCCCATGGCCACCCAGGAAGAGTCAGGGGGCCTCCGGGAACCTTCCAGCATTAATCCAGCTGTCCTTTCGCGGCCTCTGATCGCCCCCTTCCACCAAGCCCTGCAATAAGTGCTTGCACAGTTCCCCTCGGGGGAGTTCACAGGGGCCACGAGCTTGGGACTCGCTGGCTCCAGGGCTGAGCACCGTTCTCGATGCTGCGTGGGAGGTTCACCTCACTGAACCCACACAGGACACACACGCAGACACAGGCACAAATGATGAAATGTGTTTTGGGAGCAATAAGATGAGCGTGGGTGAGGAGGCAGGGCCAGGAGTGATGAGCATTGGAGGTGGCAGATGGGGTGGGTAAACCAGGGAGGGCCTTCGGGAGGAGGTAAATAAGTACCGAAGACAAACAGGAATCTGGATGGAAGCGGGTTGCTGGGAGCTTTCCAAGCACCCCTCTGTAGACAGGTTGTACCAGAACCACCAGGTTGGGCAGGGGTTAGGGAATACGGATCGAATATGGACTCCCAGCCTCACCTCTGACTTCCTGAATCAGAATCTCTAGGGCTGTAGTCCGAGAGAGTCTGTTTTTTTTTGAGGCAAATCTGATATGCAGCCCGTCTTGGGAAGCACGCCCCCCTTTTTGCCTAGGGCAGCGCACAAAGGAGGTGTAGCCAGGCTCAGGGCCCCACGGCACCTGATTCCACAGCCAGAGCTTGAACCCAGGCTCCCAGCACAGTGCCCACCCCTCCGCTCATCCAGGGGGCAGGGCGGGGGCGCAGCCCCCCAGACCCTGGTCTCACAGTACCCCCACCTCCCCTGGCCGCCCCGCAGCCCTCCTTCAAGATGGCAAGCGGGGGGTGGATGAAGGTGGTGGCAAAGTGAGAATGCTCCTGGAATAACATGACATTTAGAAATATGAATCAGCTGGCACTTTCTGTTTTCTCCTCTGCACCAATTCCCCCCACCCCCACCCCCACCAGGCTCTCTCTCCAAGCTGCAGGAACAGCAGGAGGCCTGGACATCCAGGCAGGGAGTGGAGCCAGCGGGGGCCACCCACTCGGAGGAGTCGATGGAGTCTGAGACGATGATACAGACCCGGGCTCTGGGCCAAGCACTGCCCCTTCGTGCTGTGTGACTTTGGCCGAGGTGTGGCACCTCTCTGGGCCTCAGCGCTGGGACACTCACCATCACTCCTGCCGTGTGAGGGATGACCCTGCGAGTCTCGCTCTATCCCCAACCCCCTCTTCTGCCCTGCTGTCCTGAAATGCCACAGCTAACGTTCCGTTCCTTTGGTCCCTGAATGAAAGAGCCCAGGATGGGGCAGAAGCGAGGGTGCTGGGAGAGGGAGGATGCTAGAGGTGGGGCAGACAGGCCGGGGCAGAGAGTGAAAGGCCAGTGCCTCAGAGAGGTGTCTCGGGTGCCAACCTCCCTGTCTTTCTGTCTGTCAGCTCAGGAGCAACGACGCGGAGGCAGAGGGCACCCCCCACCCCATCCGCTCCTGGCTCCGAGTCAACATGTGGGATGGGAGCAGTGAGCCAACGGTACCCTCGTGGTCTCCGAGATGTGAAGGTGGGTGGGCCTTCCTCAAGCCCGGCCAGGACAGCGCCTCAGGCAGGGGAGCCCAGGCTTCTGCCTCACCCTCCCCAGCCCCTGCAGCAGCCCGCAGAGTGAGGCAGCTCTGTGTGTGTTTGCAGCCCCCCACCCCCAGGTCACGCCTGACTCCCCACATGTCCCCGCGGGCTGACGCAGGGCTGCGTGCACGGCAGGTGCCCCGGGGACATCCACTGCATGGCGTCTACGTACCCCCACGGGGCCCTCTCCATCCTGCAAGGCGTAAGGCTTGTTCTCAAGAGGGCGCCCTTGAGCCAAGCTCCTTCCTGGCCCTCAGTGACCACATCTGTGAAATGGGGGTGGTGGTCAGGCTCACGGCGGAGGAGCCCTTTCTGCTCTTGCCCTCCATAGGCCCCTTGCTTCGGGAGGAGAGCGCGCCAGAGTGTGGCGTTAGAGCACAAGACAGCTGTGCCTCAGTTACCACCGTGTATGTAGTCAGACAGGGCTGGCCTGCATTAGGTGCTTGGTTAGTGTCTATCGGGGGCGGGGGGAGTGGAAAGGAAGAAAGCGGGGGGAGGGAGAGAGGTGCGGTCAGGCTGGGGTGTGCAGCCCTATCAGCTGGCTCCTGCCCAACCATCCTCCTGATGAAGGTCACCCTGGAAGAGATGATGGGAGGGACCCTGGAGGAAACTTCCTGCGAAGCAGAGCTCCATTCTAGAGACTAGGGAGTTCTGCTGCCATTCTCCACACCTTTACTCTGAGGAGCCCTCCAGCCAGCAGCAAGGACTTGGAGCTGAGCACCCTGAGCCCTGAACCTTGGCAGACCACCCCACCCCACAGCCCCACTGAAGGTGTGTGAGCTGTAGACCCCTGTCTAGGAAGGATGGGGTTTAGCTGGCCCCTGAGTGAGGGTGGGGATGTGGGTGGCTTGTTGAGAAAAATACACCCCGGAAGTGGGAAACGTAAGAACGGGGAGACTTTCTATGCCTAGGAGCCCAGGGCCCATCTGTGGTTCCTCACCTGGCTTTGTTACCTGCCATTAGCTCTTAATCATTGGTCAGAAATAGACATTTGCTCCCCTGTGTGTGACCTGGCACGTGGTCAGAGCACCCTACCTTGCCTGGGGCTTGTCTCCACCAACATCCTGGCCGGCCGTGCCCCGGGCACAGGCAGCAAGTGCGCTGAGTCCCCTCTGTAGGTGACAGGGCTGCCCTGCCCTCGGCTAGCTGGGAGAGTTTATGTCTTGTGATTTTGTTTTCAAGGCAAATTTCTTCTTTGCTCTTGGTCCCTTTTTTGTTTGTTTGTTTCTCTTGAAGGCCCTCGGGGAACAGGAAATGGCCCAGAAGCATTTCCTTTTCCACCCTGGCCCCGAATGCTGTTCCCCAGGGCTGCGGGGTCTTCGTTGGCATATGTTGGGTGGGGAGGCCGTTGGGACAGGGTGGGCCCTAGCTTAGAACCGAAGCCTCAGGGGCCTCTAGACATGAGAAGAAACCTCGAAGAGCTACAAGCAAGCCATTTAACTCCTGAGGAAGCAGGAGTCCCAGGGAGGCCACTGGACTCACCCGGCGACTTAACATTCCCCATTTTGTAGAAGAGGAAACGAAGTCTGCCCAGGGTCACGCCACAGCGGGGCAGAGCTCTGCCCAGAACGCCAATCTCTGGGCTCTTGTTCTCTTCCAGGACACTCTGCTGGTACCTTCATGTGCATGATTGTTTATAAAGTAGTTGTGATTAGCCCCGCTCTACAGATGAAGAAGCTGAAGCTCAGAACAGTGACATACTGGGCAAATAATTACATGTTCATCTCTACTGAGATCAGATGCCACAGGTCCAGTGGGGGCCCAGGGGTCGGCTCCTCCAGGAAGCCCGCCGGGAGTGTTGCATTCTCCGAAGTCTTAATGAACTTATTTCAAGGGACAAAAAAAGAAAAGAAGGAAGGAAACATTCATGAGACGCTCACTCATTGCCAAGTACTGCGCGGGTGCTCATGGGGTCCCTCTGCACCACCCTGTGTAGGGCTCCTTGTACAGATGAGGATGTCAAGGTTCAGAAGGCTCGGGCCCAAACCCAGGGCTGGCTAACTCCCAAGTCCAATGAGCTTTTCTCACTTAGTCAACCCCATGGTTTGTTATTCTAGAATTGATTCCTGGGTGCTTGTCTCTGCAACTCAGCTCTAAGCCCACTGACTTCAGAGATTCTGCAGACCCGCGGCCTGGCCCCGGCGGCAGTCAGCAAAGACTCAAGGCCTTGAGAAGGCAGAGGGGTCACGGGCCCTGGTGCAAGCAGGCGGGGTTCAAATTGCTCATCTGTCACTTCTTAGCACCGTGACCTTGGGTTCTCAATTTTCCACTCAGAGCCTTAGCGTTTTCATCTCTAACATGGTGGGGGTAATAACCCCCAGTCTCTGGCTCACCGCGTGATGTATTGGGGAGGAGATGAGCTGTGAGTTTCAAGCATGGCCCAGAGCGGGTGCACAATACAGAAGAGGTACTGCTCTCCTCAGCTCCCAGCATGCACTGGGTGCCCCCCACTCCCGGCTGTGACCTGGCCCTCCCATCCTGGAGGGAGCCTGCCTCCTCTGTGCCCCGTGCTCTAGCTCTGGGCACCCAGGGGCCTGTTTGTCTTTGTGTCACTAGCTGTGGGTGGCTAGTGTGACCCTGTCCTGCCTCCCAGCTGTTCACCCTGTGAGCCAGGCGGGGCTCCTTGGTGCCTCCAGACGCCCAGAGGGAGGCAGGGAACTCAGCGAAGGTGCTGGCCTCCCCCTGGCCTGCCGGGAGCTGCGGAGGAGCCCTGGGGATGGTCTCCTGGCTTCACAGCCAGGGGTGCGGTGGGAGGTTGCCAAGGGGACCAGAGCACCGCCCTGCAGATTTGCTGTAGACTGAGGTCGGTGGCGTCTCAATCCCCAGGATGGTGGCAGCCAAACCCCCAGGCAGGGTGGAAGAGGGGGTGGGGGGAGGGAGACAAAGCCACTCAAGTCAGCCATCAGGAGATGTGATAGGCACGGCCTGTCTGCACGATCTGGGCTTCTGGCTAGTTCCCCCATCCTCCCTTGGGTGCTCAAACCAAGCTGACCTCCCAAAGGGAAGTTTGGGCCCATCTGAGGCAGGAGTGCTGGGAGCCGTGGGTTTTCTTCTTTGCACTCAGTCGTTATGTGGAGAGAGGTGTGGAGGGGTCAGAGATTCTTTCCTAAACTGCTGCTTCCATATCTCTCTATATACACCGCTGTGTGAGGCTCTGAGCCTGATCTTGACGAAGGACGTTCTTTTTTATCTGCGGGCGTCCATTCCCCGCGGGGGGGGGGGGTGCTGGTGGTGGTGGTGGCGGTGGTCCTATTTTATGATCTCCAGGCGGAATTATCCTCATTTGATTGTTTCTTGCTCCTTTCTGTCTCCCCCCCTACCTTGGAAACCTCCCCACAGAGACTGTGGGTTTTTCATCAGTGCTGGGACCCCAGTGTCTAGCTCCAGAGGGGCTCGGTAAGTCTCCTCTACAGGAAGGGCAGGCCCCGTCATCTGGCCCGGCTGGATAAGTGATGGCGGGAGCAGAGGAATCTGAGGCTCATTTAGAAAATTCTTCGGACCGTCCAGGGGTGTTCATGACACTCAGCTCGTTAGATCCCCTGCATAAGCTGCAGCAGGACCAGGCCCACTCCCTGCACAGATGAAGGTTCCTGAGACCCAGAGAGAGGAAGCCTCACAGGCCAGATGACACCACCGGCTGGAGGGACAGCAGTAGGAGTGTCCCCCTGGCTTGAATTTGGATCAGGCTCCTGCAACAGTGCACGAAGAGGTCACATTTCCACCTGGGAATGGAGCCTCAGGCTCCTGAATCAAGACCATAAGTCCTAATGGGGCAGTAGTAAGTAATAGTAATATATCGCTATAACAAAGGCCAACAGATGAGGAGCTGAGGCCCAGGGTGGTGCCCTGGCTGGCTGGAGGTCACACTGCAAATTAGAAGTGGTCTTTGGGGGGCGCCTGGGTGGTTCAGTAGGTTAAGCATCTGCCTTTGGCTCAGGTCATGATCTCAGGATCCCGGGATCGAGCCCTGCATCAGGCTCCCTGCTCAGCGAGGAGTTTGCTTCTCCCTCTCCTTTTGTGTGCTCTCTCTCTCTCTCAAATAAATAAATCTTAAACAAACAAACAAACAAAAGCAAGTGGTCTTTGAGTTCCTATCCATCAGTTTCTTGGCTTGCCAGGTAGGGTGGGCAGGCTGGAGAAGTTAAGCTTGCCGGGTCTCAGATGAGGATCTCAGAAAGGGTCGTGAGGAGAGAGGGCCAGCCTGGCTGCCTAGAGTTTGTTCTTGGAGGCCCCTGGGCAGGGGTCAGTGTAGGGAGGAGCCAAGAGCAGTGACTCTAAACATTTCAACTGCGGCCTCACTATCCAGGAAAAAAAATCAGCTACCAATATATGCATATGTATTTTTTTATTCATTACACAGGTTCAAATGTAAGACTATGTTATGTATACAATGAAAATGCACAAGTACAGATGTTTTTATTTCCCATGGACCAATTGCCGTGCCCAGCCCTGGGGGTTACGCACCCCCTTTTGGGGAACAGAGACTACGAACATCGGCTTTGGAGCCCAACAGACCCAACAGTGTGAATCCAGGCTTTTCTGGTCATTATCGATGTGGTTTTAGGCCAGCCTCTGGACCTAAGATGTTTCTTCCTCTGTAAAATGGGATAATAGATCCTACTTTGCTGTGTGGCTTAAAGGAGATAATGGGTCCAGGGCCCGGCCAGCGGTAAGAGCTCACCTACGGTAACTACGGTGATGATGATCATGACGAGCCTTGCCGTCGCTTGCTGAAATTAATGAAATTCAACTCTACATACCACGGGCCCACAGGCTGGCTTTCTGTGCTGTCCATGATCACAAGGATGGCAAGTCATGACCCAGCGTCAGCTGGGAGTACGTGCCCCTTCGCTGAATCCCATGGCCGCAGAGTCCATATGGACAGACAGACTTGGGACCTGGCTTAAGTAAAGCCTGTTCGGCATCCGGGCTGGATGGGGCTGAGCCATGGGTCAGGTGTCAGCCTGCACTGTGTTCCTTTTAAAATAATGGAAGTGTCAGTTTGAGTTCACGGGCTGGTCACGGTTTCGATCCCTCCCGAACTTCATAAGGCAAGTCCATGAATTATACAGTGCCGGAGCAGACGGCGCAAAGTACGGATGCATCACAAGCCGGGCTTAATAAGGACACTCCAGCTATTCTTGGAAGGCATTTGCAAGTCAAAAATATGGTGCATGGAGATCTGATGTCGACTTCAGATTCTGAAGATTTCAGCTGGGTCAGCAGTATTTTATGTTAAATCCCATGAACAAAAAATAAAGACACAACGAAGGGGCACCGTACTTTGTTTTGTTTTTAATTTTAATTTTTTAATGATAGCACATATGGTCCGATGGGCCTGCCTTCTCCTACCCATCTCATCGGCCTACCCTCCAAGTAATGTCAACAGACATCTGTATACTTCCATGGACTCATGGTACAGATGGAACATTCCCTTGTTGAGGAGTTAAAAAGTATTCCTACCAGGGTGCCTGAGTGGCTCAGTCGGTTAAGCGTCTGCCTTCGGCTCAGGTCATGATCTCAGGATCCTGGGATCAAGTCCCACATCGGGCTCCTTGCTTAGCGGGGACCCTGCTTCTCCCTCTCCCTCTGCCGCTCCCCTTGCTGTGCTCTCTCTCCCTCTCTGCCAAATAAATAAATAAAAAATCTTAAAAAAAAAAAAAGACTTGCTACTATAAAAAGAAAGAAAGTAAATATTCCTACCATTGGAGTTTTGTGCTAAATAGTGAGAAGATTAAAGTTTTTCTATTTTTTTCATATTTTTCACCAAGATTTTATAAGACTGATACCAGCTATTCTCCATAATATGTGTGTACCTGTTGTTAGAAACTCAGTTGAGAAGGAGGAAAGAGAAGAGAAACGAGGATTTTACATTTACCAAAAAATGGGGACTAATATCTGTTTAAAAAAAAAAACAAAAACGAAATTGCACTGGGGGAGAAGACCAGAGTGAAAGTGGGAAGGCAGGTCTCTATCTAGGAGGGCAGCATTCATAAAAAGACAGATGCTGAGTCCCGGCAAATGCAGGGCTCCTGCCCGGACTTCCCTGAGAGGTTCACATGTGGGTTTGTTTACAAACACAGTATTTACGGGGAAAGGCAAGCAGGCATCAGTCAGCAGATGAGGGAGGATCAGGAGCAGGAACTCAACTCAATTCAAGATGCCTCTGTGGGCCTCCTTTTCTGGCCGTTGATGACAACAAAGGAGCGTGGCTTTTCGATCTCCCTTCCTTGGAAACTGGAAAGTCAGCAGCATCTTCATGTACACAAGGACCTGGTGTTTCTGGGAACCATCAAGTGTAAACCCAGTGGGGCAGTCAGGAGGGTATTTATGGCAGCAGTAAAGTGCAGGAACATTCTGTGAGTCAGAAACCTCGGAGGCTGGCAAAAGTCCCAGTGCTCAGAAGGTGTGCAGATCAGCACTTCTCAAACTGAAATATGCAGAAGAATCCCCTGGGGATCTTGTCAAAATAAAGATTCTGATTCTGGGAAGGACCTGAGATGTTGCATTTCTAAAAGGGGCCAGGTGATGCTAACGCTGCTCGTCCATAGACCACACTTTGGGTCAAGAGGATGGAGACCGGGTTCATTCTTCCAAGGAGTACGTTCAGATATGCGTGTGTCAGCCCTGGGATCTGGCACTGTGATGGGGACATAGAAAGGCCAACACCTGGCTTGTGGCTTCATGTCTACTTCCAGACCAGTACCCTAGATGGCTGGCCCACGTAGGATGCAGAGCCCGGGATGCTGGACAAGTCATCGGCAAAGGACAGAGCGCCGGGCCATGCAGGAGAAAAACTGGGTTCTCCTGGGACCAGCTGGCTCTACCACTCTGCTGTGTGACACTGGGCAGCCTGCCATAGCTTCCTTTTCCTCATCTGCGTGGGGCGAGGGGGCATCCCTACAGCATTCCATAAAATTGAGTAGGGTTGAGATTCCGGGGCTGGATGATGCCCCAGGCAATAGCCACTGTGCAAAGAACCACATAACTATGGGTTCAAATCATGGTTCTAGTAAAAGTAATGTGTCCTTGAGCAATTTTGCTCATTTCCGTGAGCCTCGGTGATTAGGACACTGGCTAGGTGACCAATGAGTATGAGCCCAGGCAATCAGGAGAGAGAGATGTGGGCACTGCCCCACTGCCCTTTCTCTTTCCTCTTGTGGCCACAGAGCTGGCTTCCCCAAGATCAGACATGACAGCTTCAGCCCTGACTGAAACAGGCCTCCTGTCCTGGTCTCCCAACCAAAGCCTTCCTGTGTGAGGTCCTGGCGGGTTGGTGTCAGAGTCCGCATTCACCCAGGATAAGTCTGTCCTCATCTGGCTTGTCTTCAAGGGGAAGTCGGCCTGTGGATGAATACAACATCTCATCTGGGCCAATCTGACGGATCTACTTCTCCATTGTATGTCTCAGTGTTCCAAGGGAAAATGGAGAAAAGCACCTGCTCCCCTTAGGGATAATGTGGACCCAAGGAGGACACTGAGAACGCAGGCTTACTAAGCAACCATAATATTTGCCTCCCCCTGAGACTTTTTTTCAAATACCTTCTTTCGTGGAAACTTGTTCATCTCTCTAGGGCCCACTTGTCCATCTAATAACAGCCCCAGTTTTATTTAGGGTTCTCCCCTCCCTCACTTCGGTCCACAGGTCTGGTTGAGACTCAGCCACAGCCCTTGGAGTGGATGTACAAAGCAAGTCTCAACCAACCAGATGTACAAAACAAGCCTCCTCTGGCCACGGGGATTGGTTCAGTGGGCTCGGCCACGTGACACCAGCTGGGTCAATCAGAAGGAGTCTCTGGCTATTTGCCGGACATGTGGTTCTCCATCCCCACTGTGATCCATTGCTGCATCCTTGCCCTGGTAAGGCACACTTGTCACCATCTGTTTCCCCCGGTGTCTACTGAGATTTGCTATCCAGTCTGGTCTTTGGACAGTTCTTCCCTTCTTTGTTGACGTGGGCTGGGACACAACTGTGTCCTTATCTGACCCCACAGGACATCCTCTCCTATTGTCGAGGGTCCGCTGGGAGTCTCTGCCTCTCAGGTAGCCCCGCTGTTCTCTACAGGCATGGAGACACCCATCTGTTCTCCACACCAGTCTGGGTCCACACGTCTGGGATCCTCCACTGGACAGTTGTCCTCCTCCAAAGTTTGCTCTCATCCAAAGCCTCCTCCTTTTTTATTCCTTGAACTTGTCAGAGACTCTCGTTCTGTTATTTCCTCTCCCACTGAGATTTGAACGTCAAGAAGATTCAGGAATGTGGCTCCGTCTCCCAGCCTCGCACCTCGGCAGAGCCCTGTCCTGCTCTCCTCTCTGCTCCCGCCCATCCCCACCCACCTTCCATATCCATAGGTAGCCTCTGACCTTATGGCAGTCTGGCTTCCGTCTTTCCTTTTTCCAATCCACATTGTGTGCCCCATTTCCTTCAGAGCTTTGCTTCTGATGCTAAAAATTAGGCATTTAGAACTTAAAAGCAGTTCCTGCTAATCAAAAGCCTTAGCGTTCAAGAACGTGTCTCTGCTCTGAGTACCAAAAACCTGTTTTGAAATGAAAAGAGTTGACTGTTTCTCTTCACACCTCGCATTCCTGATATAACAATCCTAATAACAAGCCTAAAGGCAAAGGCACCTTTAAAAAAACGTCCAGAGGTGTGGGAAGTACGACCATCCTGCTGTGGCATCAGTGATATTCTCAGTTCCCCGAGGCCTTCCCAAGTTCTTGCAGGGGGTCAGGAAGAACCAGTTTTGGAGTCAGGGCCCCAGTTCTGCCACTTAATAGTTGCACAGGGTAGAAAAATCACTTCAGCTTTGTAAGTCTTATTTTCCACCTCTGTAAAATGGCTATTTGTTACTGCATCGCATTCTTGCCTCTCCTGCCTAATATACTGGATTGGGGCCGATTTAGAAAGTAACCTTGTGTAATGGGGATTCCCTGCGCTTCGACTTGTCTTCTTCTTCTTCTTCTTCTTCTTCTTTTTTACTGGTTTGCATGGGGATCTCTGGGATGTCGTGGCTGGAGAGAGAAAAACGTACATGGTATTGGACACTGGATTTGTCCATCTGGGTTCTCAGAGCTGCAGGAGTCAGGAGTCATGATGGGAAGGACTGCAGGAAATAAATTAAGGATCTCCAAGACCGGGGCGCCTGGGTGGCTCAGTTGGTTAAGCGACTGCCTTCGGCTCAGGTCATGATCCTGGAGTCCCGGGATCGAGTCCCGCATCGGGCTACCTGCTCGGCAGGGAGTCTGCTTCTCCCTCTCCTGCTCCCCCCTCTTGTGCTCTCTCTCTCACTCTCTCTCTCAAATAAATAAATAAAATCTTTAAAAAAAAAAAAAAAAAAGGATCTCCAAGACCACTTGTCATTGCTTGGTAAGGTAAATGCCAACTTTACAGAAAGATATAAGATGCTTATATTTATTTAATCACTGCAAATGTCACTATTATCACAGATGACATTGATTTTTAGGAGAAAAGGAAGGAAATATGTTACATTTCTGTTTTGTGTGTATGCTGATTGAATGAAAAGTTTATACCAGATGCCAACTTAAAATAAGGGCATATAAATATTTAATTGTTTGTATGTATATATACATTTCTGGATACACAGTATGTGTCACACGGAGCACTGGTTCTCAACTAGGGGCCAGTTTTGCTTCCCAGGGGACATTTGGCAATATCTGGGAACATCTGGCTGTCCCGGCTGGGGGATGGAGAATGCTACTATCATCAAGTGGATAGAGGCCGGGGATGCTGCTAAATACCCAGTGATACAGGGGACAGCCCAGTTATCTGGCCCAAATGTCGATAGTGTTGTGGTCGAGAGCTCCCGACAGAGATGTATGTCTGAAGGCAGGAGTCTGGGGCAGTGTGTGTGAAGGACGTGGAGCTCTACACCTTTCTTCAGTGTATCACTGACACATCTGCTTGATTGATTTAACAGCCCCTTCCTGACCAACTTATCTAGAAAAAACACAAGTCACAGGCCAGGGAGAGGCCGGACCTCATGGCCCTTATGAGCCACAGCCTCTGCATTCCTGAGGATGCCCACGGGGCCAGGCGCAGCTGTCGGCTTCTCCCGTGATTTTACACCTAACGTGGGTGTGGCCCGCCTGGGCTGGGGCTGCGCCTGGGGAAGGGTAAAGGGGAAGGGACGAAGGGGAGCTGGGGAGGAGAGGCCAAGTCATTTCAGAGTTTTATGAAGATCTGAGTATTATTAGCACATCATTTAAATCGTTGCCCCCAAAAGAACTGCTCAGGTATGGTTTGTCTACAGACGAAGACATCGAGATACATGGCTTTGTGGCTATACGTAAAATATTTATCTACATATATAAAATTGTACACACATGCAATGAGGCAAAACATTTACTGCCCTAACAGCTGCCACCAAAATTCCCTGGGGAATAGGCACTGTCTTTGAGAAATGTCCTTGATGAGCCACTGGACTGGAGAGAGACCCTGAAGGCAAAGTTGTCAGCTGGACCCCCAAATAACAAAAACGGAAAACTTTTAACTTTTGCTTCTGAAGGGGCTGGGTAGGAAAACAAAAGAGAAGACAAAAAAAGAGAAAAAGAGAGAGACAGAGTTGTTGATAAGACGGCGAGATGCTGGGTACCTTTGGGGGTGGCAGAACCCGTGGAAATGTACGGTGCGGCGGGGAGGAGTCGGGGGGCTCCTAAGGAGTCGGAGTGTGGCTCTGTATTACTTTTCCACTTTTCTAAATGAAAAGAAAAAGAAGATGAGTGTGGCTCTGGGATGCTTGTCATGCCGTGTGCTCAGAACCATAGAACCGTATTAGGACATCTCTCCCAGCCGCTGCTTTGGGGGGCCGCGTGTGCAGCCTGGGGAGATGGGGGCTTCCCAGAGGCAGCATCTCGAGCAGCAGGAAGCAGAGGGGCAGCGGCAGGGAGGCCTGCAGGCAGAGGCAGGCCCAGCCCCCCAGGAACCAGGGGAAGTCTAGGGGAGACCCTGCACCCCCATAACGCAAGGATCCATGATTTCAGCCCCACTGATCTAGATTTTAAGGTTGGCTGTGGAGCTCCACTGACAGCCGGGACACCACACATATTCCACCACATGATGAGGCCAGGTGCCAACTTATTTCCAAATCCTGGTGCCGGAGATACTGGAAGAGGACTTAGGTAAAACAAAGGAGAGAATCTGAGGCAGACACAAATTCACTAGTAGATTCTAGATGCAGTTGCAGTAATAGGACTACTGGGAATTCAAGGAAGGCCGATTCCTGAGATCAATCACATGTTTGCACTTTCAGGCCCGAGACATTCCAGAGTCTGGGATGGGGGCCGAGGGAGGTGTGACTCAGTCACGCACTGCCCTGGGCTGTCTCCTCCTCCATGCAGGGGGTTGTCGGTGAGTCCCCGTGGCCTCCCGGGGCAGTGTGAGCAGCTGGTGGGGACAGGGCACTGTCAGTGGTCCCTGCCCGGGTCAGCCCATGCTGAGCACCTCAAATCATCAGGGCAAGCTCCCCTAGCTTCTCCTCTCACCTCCGCAGGGCCTTTTAACTGGGGACTCAAGTTGGGCATTGTCGTCTGGCCCTCAGCGTCTACTGTCCCCTTCCTCTAGGGCATCTTCCTCAGCCCCAAAGGTTGGAAGGATAAACAAAGCAAAACAAAACAAGCCACATTTCCCAGACTCCCTTGCAGCTAGAGTTCTGAGAGTGAGTTTGGTGCTGCCAATCAGATGTCACCAAGCTGAGCTGTGAAAGCAGAAGTGAGGCCAGCTTCCTGTCACATTTAGCCCATGACTGTGGGTCAGCAAGGTTGGGACATGTGGGCTCACCGGCTGCCGCATCTCAGTGTCTATGCGGCTGCCTCGTTGGAGCCAAGACAATCAGTAGCCATGGCTTTGTGACCCCGGCTTCTGATCCCCGGACTGAGCACACAGAGTCCCTGATTCTGAGCCGGAGGCAGCAGCTCCCTGTGGTCAGCTCTGCGGTGTCCACAGACGCTACTGGAGGCCGGGGGCAGGAACCCGCTGCCCCTGCAGGCCCTCCCTGGGCCTTGCCTTGTTTTTAATCTGGTATTCTATCCCTTTCTGTTTCAAATAGCTGCGCTGGTTTCTGTTTCCTGCTGGCTGACACAGAACTTTACAAAGACACCAGTGGACCGAGGTATGACTTCAGAAAGCCACAAAGGAGGGAGAGTGGCTCCAGTCAGCACTTCTTCCTCAGCTTCTCACAGACGAGGGGACCGTCCCTTCCACTCTGGGCCCCAGGCTGGCGAACTCGGAGGGGGCATTCTCTCCCAGGTTGTGCAGGTGCAGGCTGGCCCTCAACAGAGAGCCCCCCGCCTCCTTAAGTTTGACACCCTAGGTGCCTCCGGTGCCTCATGCTCGTCCTGGGCCCACCACAGATCTAACCTGGGGGCCTGGGTGACCTCAGTGCCAAGCTTGGAGACTTCTCAGGCTGCACACATGCTGTGGCTTGAAGAACAGCGTGGAAGGACCTCCTCAGAGGGCTCTCCAGTCTGCCCCGCACTGTGCACTGTGCCTGTGGGGCTACGGCTCCCCAAGGCTCGCTGCGCTCCCCCTGTCATGCCATCCTTGTCCTGGCCCGCTGGGTGATGGAGGACCTTTGGCCCCAAACTTAAAATGGGTCTCATTAGCCACTTCCATGGAGCCTCATCAGACGCCTCGGTGGAATGGCAGCTTGGGGCGTTACTCCGCAAGCACTTCATGCCTAGTGCCCAGTCGTCAGGTTGGATGAACAGAAGCATGGTGTGCGAAACAGTGGAGGGGAGAGTTCTGTGCTACTCCAGCTGGTCAGATACGCCGGGAGAGCTGCACGTCCACAGGGCAACCAAGGGGCCTGGGCCACTGCACGGGGAGCGGGTGGCAAAGGGCTGAGCAATACACCTGTGTCTGAAAGATGCTCAACCTGATCAGAAAACAGGGACGTGTAAACTAGAGCAGCAGGGCCCGAAGGTGCTTTTTGCACCTGTCAGATGGCCAGTCCCAGTACCTGGGACCAGAGCTGGGTATTCTCTCTCCTCTCAGCACCGGCCAAGCTGTTAGCTATAGGAGAGAGGGAGGGCAACGCCAAGGGCAGAGCCAGTGTGTTTTGGAGGGAAATGAAAGTGGGTTCTTCTCTCTCAGATTCATAACGGCTGCGGAGCTAGCGAGAGGCAGACGATGGAGTGGGTCCCCAGCATCACGTTCCTAGCTCCGCTTCTGCCTCTAAGGCTCTCAGTGGGGGAGGGAGTGGGTGCCGAGGCTGGCCTTGCAGGTGCGGGTTCAGGACCGACTTAGCCCAGAGATATTGGCCTGAGAACCTGTTCACACAGACACACTGTTCCCTCGGCCCCGGCTCAGAGGACATCCCACGCTGGGTGTCCGTGCAACCCTGGGAGCTCCTGGAAATGCATCTGGAGTGGAGACAGGACGCCAGCCGCAAACAGCCCACAGCCTCGGAGCACGCGCGGCTCTTGCCTGTTATTACCGGCTGGAAATGAGTGCTGGTGGGGGCTTTATCTCAGTTCTGACAGCCCGATGATGTACGTGCTGGCTCAGGTCCTCGATCCTTGAGCCCTGGTTCCCAAACTCCAAATCCTCCTGACAGCCAAAGATTTTTATAACTCACCTGGTGGCAAGTCCCAGGCTAAAGTGATGTGAGGTTAATTTATGGTCTTAATTACTTACTGTATTATTTCATTATTTACTGTAAATGTTCATATGTTTCCCTACAGAAATATTAGTGTGTTGGATTACGAGGTGTTCCTCGGAACGCGCTGGTGTTACATAATGTACTCATACGCACCGTATACATTTTCTGAAACCCTACATTCCTGAATGTTGAGCTATCTGGCCCTGAGGTCAACTATAGTGGGCTCATATTATTTCCATTTTACGTACAAGGAAAACTCAGGTTCTGAGAAGAATCAGTCATCCTGCCTGATACCACAAAGCTCCTGAGAGACGGGCAGATGCGAACCCAGGGTCTTCTGATGGTCCATCCTGCACTCTCAGCCACCAGGAACAGGGCCTGTGCTCCTTAAATGCATGTGAATTCAGAGGTTAGAACAGCTATGTTTTCTGTGACCGCCTTTTAAAACCCTCTGTTCCGAGAACAAGGGCATAACACCGAGACCGCCCAACCACAAGTCCCTGATTGGATCTGGCATGCGAAGATCTTTGTAGAGCCCTCTTAGTTATTTTTACAATAAACTTCAAAAAGCTTTCTGTGCTTTGGATATTTATTGTTTCTGGACATAGTGGCAAGCAGAGATTTATCCACAGAAAGCCTCGAGTTTTGTTTTTTTTTTAATTTTTTTTATTCTTATGTTAATCCCCATACATTACATCATTAATTTTAGATGAAGTGTTCCATGATTCATTGTTTGTGCATAACACCCAGTGCTCCATGCAGAATGTGCCCTCCTCAATACCCACCACCAGGCTAACCCATCCTCCCACCCCCCTCCCCTCTAGAACCCTGTTTGTTTTTCAGAGCCCATCATCTCTCACGGTTCGTCTACCCCTCCGATTTCCCCCACTTCATTCTTCCCCTCCCTTCTTCTTCTTTTTTTTTTTTCTTAACATATATTGCATTATTTCTTAACATATATTACATTATTTGTTTCAGAGGTACAGATCTGAGATTCAACAGTCTTGCACAATTCACAGCGCTTACCAGAGCACATACCCTCCCCAGTGTCTATCACCCAGTCACCCCATCCCTCCCACCCCACCCCCCACTCCAGCAACCCTCAGTTTGTTTCCTGCAATTAAGAATTCCTCATATCAGTGAGATCATATGATACATGTCTTTCTCTGTTTGACTTATTTCACTCAACATAATACCTTCCAGTTCCATCCACGTTGTTGCAAATGGCAAGATCTCATTCCTTTTGATGGCTGCATAATATTCCATTGTATATATATACCACATCTTCTTTATCCATTCATCTGTCGATGGACATCTGGGAAAGCCTCGAGTTTAATGAAGGCTTTTGTACTGCAAATGTGTTCATGTGACTAAAATAGAATAAACTCGTGGGTGTTTCTCCTCGTTGTCCCCCTCTGTGTCATCCCTCCCTCACTCCGAACCCTTGCTTGTCCTGTGCTCCTGCCAGCACCTTCCCTCTGATCCATTCATGTTCAGTAATTAATTCATTCAACAAACATTTATTGAGTCCCAGCGGCTGCCGACAGTGCGGTAGAAGAGGTTTTATGGTTTATTAGAAGCACACTGGGCTGCCAGACAAAAGATTGAGGTCCTGGTGCTGCAAGAGTTTGAGCAAGGCGTTTCCCTGCTCTGGACCTTAGTTTAACCATGGATGAAGTCAGGGAATAGATGAGAGGATGCAAAAACCAACCACCCAACCCACCCGAACCATCAATCATGAGGTAGAGAAACCTCACACGAGTAGGATTAAACAATAAAGGACTGTGGTCCTTGGGATAGTCTGACCAGGGCTCTTAATTCAGCCCTCCTCTGGGTAGCCTTTTTAATCTTCAGGATGGCTAGCCTCATGATCACAAAAGGGCTGCCAGCAGTAACTGGAGCCACATGTTTCACAACCAGGGAGAGGGAGGCAGAGCTATGTAAGCACAGCTACCAAACGGATTGCTTAGATCCAGTTTTGTTCTGATCAAGCCACGCTGGCTCTAGTGGGTCAGAGTCTGATCTAGAGGTTATTAAATATTTTGAGCACAACCCCTGGAAAGAGTGCCCCTTCTCATCGTCGTTAAGCAAAAGTCCAGGATTTCCAGCTGATAGGCTTAAGTCTGTTACCAGAACCAATCCCCATGGCAGGGGCCTCAGCTGGTTTGGAGCAATCAGGCCCACCCCTGGAGCTGGGCTTGAGGTCAGTTCTGCTCATATGGCATGGTTCCTATTTGAGGGGTGGGAGGGACGAGGGTTTTGGGTTGCATACAGGGCTGCAACTAGAGTGTCCTCTATCAGCTCTGAGGTCCCCCCTTCCTACTCAAATTTTCTTTGCTTCAGGTTTTCCACCCCATGCACATGACATTGCAAAGGATCCCTCTCACCTGCCTTAGCGCGGTCACACAGTCTGGGAGCTGCTACCACTGTTGGGGATTCTGCCATCAACTTCTGATCTTCTGAGAATGTTCCCCTGACTCTGAGACGAGAAGAGAAAGCCCAGATATGCAGCGGTGCTGGTTAGTGGTGTCAGCCTGGGCTGAGCAGGGAGAGAGTCGTGAAGGGTAAAAACATCTGGCTATCTGCAGGGCCTCCCCTCTGCCTGGCACTCAGATGGCGCTGAACACATGAGTGGTAATCAGCTTTTCAAGTAGAACAGTAAGAAGTGGCTTGTTTTCAAAAAACTCAGAAGGTGATGTGGAAAGTACTCTTCCCAACCTCACACCTCTAATTCCTAGAGTGAACGACGTGCAGCCGTCCTCCTTCTGTGTATTCTCCTGGTTACGTGCTGTACATGTTCCAGAGGTATCAACAGCATTTACGTACGTGTGTGTGTGTATAAAATGATATCCTTCATAATATATAGACTACACAGGGATTATAGTAGAAATAAATGTTTGTTGAATAAAAAAACGAATACCTAAAACCAAACGGGGCGTCTGATGGTGTGCAGCTCAAAGGGGGTGGAGGTTATCATCCTCTACGCCAGCCACGGTGGCCAGCCAGGAAACAGAGCCCATGGAAGTTGCTGCACCTGGGATCCTACCGTAGAGGATCCACGGAACAAGGCTTGAGGGACTGGAAAGGCAGAGTGCTCGGTGAGGACCCACGAAGATAGGCAGCTGGTGCCCTGAGTGGGGGGAACAAAGGAGGAGATAGGGGTTGTTAGAACCAGGGCGTGGCCGAGAAGCTGAAGACTCGGAGGAGGGGGCGCTGGTGCTGCCTCTGAGGGGCATGCGCTGGGGCTGGTTCTCAGGCAATGACAGAAAGGAGGTAGGCAGGAATGACCTGGGACTGCAGGGGCAATACTACCTGGAAGAGGAAGCCCATGGGATAGACCAAGTTCCCCGCCCCCCCACCCCCCCCCGCCAGGACAATGACAGTGGCAGCGGGTCCGGCAGGAAGCGGGCAGTGAAGGGGAAGTGCGGTTTGCAGAGCTCCTGCCCCAGCATCACCAAGTAGGAAGAGCAGGGTGGACTTGGAGCTGAGAGACGAGTGTGTAATAACTGGGACGCCTTGCTTCCATTTACTTGCGGCCTCTGTGCAAATGAGAGCAAAGCACCTGCTGTGGGCAGAACTGGCCCTGTGCCAGGGTGCATGGCTTGGGGAGCAGAATTAGAAGGCGGTGCCTCCAGGAAGAAGCAAACCGTACCGGGGTGTCTGGCTGGGCAGAAAACTGCGGGCTGGACTGCGGCCCCTCACTGCCTTCTCGACGGGGTGCACTTACTCGCACAGGGTACGACCCATACCGCCGTGTCTAGTGGTCTTGGGTCTGTCCAGCTACAGCACCAGGCGCCTTCTGTTACAGGGGAGCATCAGACACACACACACACGTGTGCAGACAAATACACGGTTTTTGCAAACGCCATATAGACGTGACTGCAGCTGTTACCTGTAGGGCCGGTCTGCCTGAACAGGAAAGGGGGCTATCGGGCTATTGTCCTCATATTCCCCAGCCTCCGTGGGGGCTGGGGCTGAGCATGGGTTATCAAGAGGCCCCCGTGAGCCCTGGTGTATCTTGTTTGGGGCCCCCTGGGTACCTGCCCCTTCTCAGCGTAGGATCCAGGGTCTGAATTATACAAATATGCTTCCACAGACAAAGGCGTAGGAAAAAGGAACATTGTCTCAGCAAATCTAGGACAGGCAGCTGTTTCCAAGGGACAGGGAGTTGGTGGTGAACCGAGATGTGGGGGCTGGGGGCCTTCAGCTAATAGGCATGAGAGAAGTTTGAGAGGCAATTCCAGAATTCCTCATAAGAGAGTTTTCAAATTGGATGGGACCCAAGAAATGATCTAGTGATAATGAGGATGATCATACTAGTTGTCTTAGATTAGGTTTTCTGGAACCAGGCTCTGAGAGGGTTGTGTGAGAAACTGGGGAGCAAGTGTGCACAAACCAAGAGGTGAGGGGGCCGACCAGGCCGGGGCTAGGGGGAAGCATACCCACGGGGCAGCTGTGAACGTGGCCCCAGCCCACCCTACAGGGGGCTCTGGAGTGGGATGGCCCTTCAGAATGGTCTCCAACCGAGGTAAGAAGGCTGGGCCTTGGCGCCTGGGTGGCTCAGTTGGTTAAGCGACTGCCTTCGGCTCAGGTCATGATCCTGGAGTCCCGGGATCGAGTCCCGCATCGGGCTCCCTGCTCGGCGGGGGGTCTGCTTCTCCCTCTGACCCTCCCCCCTCTCATGCTCTCTCTCTATCTCATTCTCTCTCTCAAATAAATAAATAAAATCTTTAAAAAAAAAAAGAAGGCTGGGCCTTGTGTCCACACCTCAGCCGGTCATTGGCCGCCGGCCCCCGTAAGAGGGCGGATCACTGTGGTCTAAGGCAGGTTCTGATGAGGGATGAGCTGTGGGCTTCCCATCAGCCAGAGGGTTGGTGTGTTGGCTCTGAAGAGGGGATCTGGGCAGAGCACAGCGGTAGCCACCACAATAGTGAGGAGACGGCAAATGCTACCAGCTGTTGGTCCCCTACAGCGAGCTAGAAGCCTTGCCTAGAGACCTCCCTGAGTAGTCCCCATCCCGGTAAGTAGTACTGCCATCCAGCTCCACTGCTCAACGCAGGATCACCTTTGGTCCTTCCCTTTCTCCCTTCTCCACACTCCTCCCCGCAGTAGGATGTAAAGGCTTCATTTCCAACATTTCTCCTGAATCTGCCCACTTCCCTCCATCCCCATCTCTCTGGGCCAAGCCATCAAGCCTTCCTTGGTCAACTGGAAAAGCTTCCTCACAAGTCTTTCTGCCCCACCCCGCTCCCCCCCACCCCCCCGGGGTGCCCTGACACCCATCTTCCTACCACAGCCAGAATGACCTCCAAATATCACCCTCCCGTATAAAGTGCTTTAACTGCTTCTTGTTGAACCTGAAGCCTGCACTCCCTATCACGGGACACAGGGCCCTCCCAATCACTCTCTGCGCCCTCCTCAACCTCTGTTTCTCCCTAGTCCACCATCTTCTAGCCACACCGGCTTTCTCTGGATTCCTTGCATGTAACAAGCTCAGTCTTGCCCCAGAGTAGCTGTACCCTCTGCCTGGAATGACCATCCCCAGAACCTGCCATGGCCTGGTCTTGCATTCAAGCCTCAGCTCCAATGTCACCTCCTTAGTTAGGCCTTCCCTGACTGCCCTAGTTAAATTCTTAGTGGACACATCCGTCTGGCCTGGTTGAAAGGGCCAGGCGCCCCCTCTTGCAGCCTGGGGGCTCTTTGCAACTGATCAAAGCTCCCTTTGTACAACCTGACCTGGCGGTGGGATGTGCCCTTTGGAAGAAAGTTCTCACGTGGTCTTCAGGATCCCAGAGCTGCCTGGGACCTTGCTAGGCTGGTTATGGCAAAGCCAAACTCACCACGGGGTGGGAGGAACTCAGGAGCTCCTAGCTTAGCCCAGCTTCTCCAAGGGAGTCATTTAGCAGGGGGCAAAGAGAAGCCCCTTCTCCCCAGAATTTTTAAATTGCACCGGAAATGGTCCAGCCGTTTGGTCCGACTCGGAGGGGAAACTCGGTGACTCCGTCTACAGGCTCGGGGCAAGTAGGAACAGAGATGAGGTTGGAAACGTTCTTAACGTGTGTATTTCCTTCAGTCATTAAAGGGGAAAAACAAGCGCTTGCCACACTTGAAGGAAACTATCATCCAATTTACAAGCAGTTATGTGGTTCTGTGACTAAGCCATTGAGGACTGGGCTAGGCGCTGGGGCCACCCGAGTGTTGTATGGTCCCTTTGGTCATGGAGCTGACTTTTAGGGGAGGAGACAGGGCAGGGGAAGAGGGGCATGGGACAACAGTCATCCAGACGGCTCGCTGTGTGGGGCTGCGGATGGGGTTCTCATACATGCAGAGCTCCAACAGGGGGACAGCAGGCTCGGTGTGCCTGGGATCCACGGGCTGGGCAGGCAGTGAGTCTGAAGGTGCAGGAAGGGGAGCAGGTGAGCTCCCCAGGGCAGAGGCAGTGAGCGAGGACATCCTGCAGGAGTGGCTTCGGCAGTGGCTCCAGCAGAACTAGGGGCTCCACGTGAGCATCCCCAAAAGGATGGCCCGTCCGCCCCGTCTCTCTAGCGCAGTTCTGCCTCCCTCCTCTCTCTTCCTCACTGCCTCCTTCCCCAGAGGGGGCGCACTCAGGGATGACACGCTGAGCCCTGGCAGGCTCCGGAGGCCCCCCTACCTGGCTGATGCCTTACAGTCTCCAGCAAGCACACGCCAGACCCCGTCTTTTGGCCGGGAAGCGCATTGGCACCTTGGAACCTCTTCTTGGGAAAAGCAAGAGCTCGGTGTTTGCGCCTCCTCCTTGATTCCTTCGGAGGGGGCGGGGGTGGGCACGGATGCCTAGAGGGATGGACGGGTGAAGTGGAAAAACATGGGCTGGCTTCAAAGCAGAGCCC
Source organism: Mirounga leonina (assembly GCF_011800145.1). NCBI lineage: Eukaryota > Metazoa > Chordata > Mammalia > Carnivora > Phocidae > Mirounga > Mirounga leonina. Next base: position 43,593,568 of record NW_023270839.1, read on the forward strand.
AGGGAGGCTGGGAACAGCTCTGCTCTGTGAACAAAGTCAGGCTAAAGGCAGAGAGCGAGCAAGCGAGCATGAGAGAGAGGCAGGGAGGGAGTCAGCTCTTGGTAATTTGAAGTTAATTTTGAATTGCCTGGAAAATCACCACGCAGCATCCAGTTCTGCCTTTGATGGTCGAAAAGAAAGCAGCTGCTTTTATTCTTCTTCAGGACTTGTTTCCCCCCCCAGCAGTGAAGCAAATTAGGCAAAGCAGCGGTGGGAGAGTTGCAGTTGGTGTAATTTCTGAGGAAAAGGTCAGGCTAATTGTTGGTTAGGAGCTAACAGAGATGAGGCATGTTGCTCCTGCCTGCTTCAACCTGCTCCCAATCATGTCCCACTGGCATCTGCAAAGCCAGGCACCCACGCAGGCTTTCGTGACTGAGGCCCCTTGTTCTAACCACCAGTCTGCCTGCATCACGCTAGGCATCTGGCGGGGGGCGGCGGGGTGGGACACACGAGGCAGGTGGGATATGGCCCCTTGGCCCCAGAGGGGCCCACAGGGGCAGCAAACCTTAACGCCCACATCAAGCTGCCTTATCACACAGCTTTTCATTTGCAACCTCAGCAGTGTGGGGAATGCCGGGGAAGTCAGCCTCTTTTTTTTTTTTTTTCCTGTTGCTTCATCCTTATCAACTCAGCTGTAAAAACTAATATCATGGAGGGCGCCTGGGTGGCTCAGTTGGTTAAGCGACTGCCTTCGGCTCAGGTCATGATCCCAGGGTCCTGGGATCGAGTCCCACATCGGGCTCCCGGCTCGGCGGGGAGCCTGCTTCTCCCTCTCCCACTCCCCCTGCTTGTGTTCCTGCTCTCGCTGTCTCTGTCTCTGTCAAATAAATAAATAAAATCTTTAAAAAAAAAAAAAAAACTAATATCATGGAGCCTTCCTTGAAGGATACGCCGTGTATACTTAGCTCTGGAAAGTCTAGAATGTACCTTTGTATCTCGCTTAAGCAGCCACCTGGGAAGCTCACCTGGGCTGTTTGGGTACAGCTGTGTCTAATGAGCAGTGGGATGCCAGTTGCCCATGAGGAGGACCAGGGAGGCGCGTAACCTCGTGATGGGTAGAAGATGGGAAAACTGTCATCTCAGAACAGCCAGGGGTTCCTCTCTTGATAGAGGGAGAGGCTTTTTGCTTGAGGGCAAATGTTCCCTCCGTGCTGCCGAAATGATCAGGATGGACCTTTGCATCCATAAAGTGAGTTCCTCCCTCTGTTGCGGGGAAACTGGAAAGTAACCTGAATGTCAGTGCTGTCGATGGGAATATGGGAGATGCAAATGTTACGTGTGGCTATGCCCGAGCTGGGTCTCTCCTTTTGTCTCTCGCCCTCCCTCCGTCCCTCCCGCTCCTTTCTTTGCTGACTGTGCCTGCCCTGGTCCACATACTTTAGTGAGGCAGTTTGGTCACTGAATGCAGCTCACCCAGAAAGGAAGCCTCTCCCGTTGGCTGCTTCCTGAGTAATGATCAGGCTGGGAGGTTATTCAGATCTATTTTGGAAACTTCAGGATTCCATCTGGACCCTTCCTAGGCAGGATGTGGCTTTCTTCCCTGACAGCAACCCCAGGATAGCCAAAGGGGGATCTACAAGGTTCAAACTTAACTTTGGCTGGGTCATCTGGATTCTCTTGTTGGGTTGCCGTGATCTTGGAGTGTTAGGATAGTGACCACCTGGATGAGTACATGGCTCACCAAGTCCTCCTGCGGTGGCCCACACAGGCCAGAGTAGGGGATATAATGGGTCTCTATATGTTTTATGAAAATGCTCTCGCCACTCTTGCATCTGAACCTTCTGGACGGAGTATGAGTAGGAGATTATTGGGGAAAGGGTGATGTTCTATCTGCTGGAATGGCGGCAGAAGGACAACGACCCAGCCCCTGGGGAGGAAGTACCTTAGATTTGTGGTCAGAGGTGAGCAACTGGGGCGGGAGGGGCATTAATGGGATTTGTCTTTCAGAACCCCTCCTGGAGGCTTCTTCGCAAAAGAAAATGCCCTGGGGCAACTCTCCCAAACTGTTGAAGTACCTTAAATTTAATGGCCTGTTGGATTTGCTGTCCCCACCGGGGAGTTCTGACCATAATTTGGTCCCCATTCCCCTAAACCTTACTGAGAAGTCTATAGGAAAGGCAGGAATGGCCCCAGCTCCTTCATCTCCCATACAAAATACCTGTCAGCACCTCTGGATGTTGCCCCACCCCATTCTCATAGCTGTTGCTCAATCATCCCATGGGGCAGGCGAATGTCACCCAACTAGGGGAGTGGGCAGACAGAACAAGTTGGGACGGTCTGCCCTCCGGCGGTCTCTCCCAAATCAAGGACTAGACTAGACTGATTGCAAGTGAATGGGGAACCCCGTGGCTGGCCACCCATTGAGGGACCACTGGAGGCACTGTCAATTGGTGTCCCCTGACTGATGAAGGCCCCACTTGGGGGATCCCAACAATTGTAAAGAATACTTTCTTTCTGGGGGCTCCGTATGCACCCCTGGGACTGTATTTCTCATGTGGAAGCCAGATATTAACGTGTGTCCTTTCTGAAAACACAGTGACCTACACCTTAGGGTCATCATCATAAGAGACCTTCAAGCATCTAAGTAGACACCACTGGTACATCACTGAACCCCCAGATGACTGCAGCTACTTGGAGGGGCTTCCCTGATAGACAACCGACTTGTTACTTGCATGTACCTGTGTCTAGTCGTCCCTATCACAGGGGTCCTGCACTTAGAAAAGGAGGCATGAGATTTGTCCCTGGCTTTAGCTGACCTCCCCTGGCCCTGGGCCCTGGAAGTCACTCCTGTCAACCTCAGCTCACTGACCAGGGTTGTTTTAAATCGCGGAATTGCCCTATGCTTTCTCCTGGCTGGCATGGTGGAGCATGTGAAGTCCCTAATACATTCTGTCTGCTTGGATCTCTGCCTTGGGCCAAGTGGAAAGATCAGTACAGAACCGTAAGGCCGAATCCCCCGGCTTTCTCAGGTAGACCCTGATTATTATGGCCTCTGTTTGGGTGGCTGGGTCTAGGACTCTGAGGAGGGCATGGCTGAGGTCAGTACCGCAGGCTGGTCTCATCCTGTGCCTCGAAGTCCTGTTGGTAGTTGCCTTAGTTAAATGCTGCCTGACACTAACAGAACAGATTTGGTTCTATTCTCGGTCACGTTAATCAGTGTGGCTGGTGGAGTGGTGTGCTCAAGGGAGAATTTGCCAGAGGCTGAGACTAAAAACAAGGGGTGGATATGGTTGGGCAAAAATTCTCCGCGGGCCTTTGGAGTTTCTGCCTGTTTTGTGAGCAGAGGCACTTGCCTGCGTTTATTCTGGACTATCTTTTTAAGAATGTTGCATAGCAAAGAGCCCTGCAGGAGAATGTTCCTCTCTGGGGTACAGGGCAGGCCGTCTCACTGCTCCTGATGCAAGATTCACCTCCCGAAGCTTGGGCTTTCTCTCTTATAATGCAACTGGTTGTGTGCAGCATCATCTGGCCCTTTCCATGTTGCTTGGGGATCTGGGGTTTGGGGAACCAAGGCAAGAAAATGCTCCTATTCTGGCTCTTGCTATTTCTGTGAGGAATGAAGTCTTTTGTCTGTGAAGAGGGAGAGTATGGTGAGCTAGCTTGTTAGCTTGGGAGTAGGGTAAATCTTGGACGCCTCACAGTTCTTGACAGCCACGATCAGGCCCGGACGACCCTTGCCCATAGTGGGCATATGAACATTTCCCACCGTGTGCATCACGGGAGGGCAAAAGTCTGAGAGGGAGCGTCATACTGGACGGTACCAGACTGCTGGCTCGTGTATGTGGGGTCACCATCCAACACTGTCCTTTGTCCAGCCCCCAGAGCCATTTCTGCACACCGATCCCGGAGGCTGGCAGGAAAGGGCGAGCAGGGGCCCCTGGGGTCAAACCACATGGGCCTCTACCGAGGTCCTCCACACAGCACAGCCCCTGCTGTCCCATCTGTCAGGCAGGGATGACGATAGTACCCACCTCAGAGGGGTTTTGTGGGGACTCACTAGGCAGGCTGGGCTCAGGGTCGCCCTCCGGCCGTGGCGGTTACTCTCCTGGCCAACAGGGTTGCACTGACCTCCGCTCATTCTCTGGAAGGCTCGCCTCTCCCTCTTCACAGCGTGTCTGTCATCTGAGTTTATCTTTTCTACCCTGAAATTGGCCAATTTACATGATACCCCTCACCACAGTCACTGGATGTGCCTCTAATCTAATTAGACTAATTTCAATTTCCTGGATTTAATGACTTTTAATTTAATTAATTTAGAATGCAGTACACAGAGTGATTAATTGGGAAACGTTACTGAGGGATTTGGAAGGTGAATCACAGTATGGAAGAGTTTAAGTATCGTGGCTGTGTCCACCGGTGGTCGCTTCGCCCGGGAGGGGCAGCGCCTAGAGAGCCGGGCCGAGCTGGGGTTTGAGCGGAAGTCACCTGGCCCCAAGCTCTGCTCCTTCATCTCTCTGCTCGCAGTGACCATGAGCAACTCCTGGGGGAGGCGAAGAAGAGGCGGTTGCTGCCGGCAGACGTCACGTTGCCACTGAGGCAAGCGTCCTGGGAGGTGAGGACAGACCTTGCCTTTCTACAGAGCTCTAGCCTTCACCGTGTTTTCCAGGTACCAGGTACATAAGCAAACTGTAGGCCTATCACACATGGCGATTTTATTTTATTTTATATTATTTTATTTTATTTTTTGCTATACTCACTTATTGAGTACTTGGAATAATGATAATGATGATGATAATCATCATGTTAACATGTATAGAGTGCTATGTGCCAGGTGCCGCTCTAAGTGCTTTTACTTTGATTAACTCATCTCTGTTATAGGAGGTGAGCCCTCTGAGGGAGGCGCTAGAATGTCCAACGTCTGAAAGAGGAGGTACCATGTTGGCTCAGCTGGGGAGATCTGTTCCCGTATTGCATGAAGGGACAACTCCTGGGGGAGTCCCGCCTATGGCCGGCGGGTGGGGGGACGGTTTAGGGCTGGGCGCTGTTTTGAGGACCCCTTAAGTCACACTGGTTTGCCTCCTCCATCTCAATGACACCGCTTGGAGCGCCGTCTACAGGGCCAGGCAGGCCTCCTCATGCATCCACCCACGGCCGGCCTCCCTTCCTCTTCGCCATCAACCTCAAGAAGTCATGCACTCTGTTTGCCATTCAGAGCTTCAGACTGCGGTTGTGTTGGGCCCATGGAAGGAAGCTGAGCTGAGCCTAGACCCTCCACCTTGAGCTGGGCCCTCTACCCTAAAGTTCGGCTCCAATCCTGGGCTCACTTATTCCCCGGGTGGGTTCATTGAGCATCTCTGGGACTCTGACCCCTGTTCTCCTGGAACAGTGGGCCATGATACCAGTAGGGAAAGCAGGGTTCTGACTCTACTCCCTGATGAGCAAGCAATGTCTGATAGGGCTGGACCCTATTACCCGAAGAGGTAAAAACACAAGAGCCACCTTCAGTCTACACCCTGTCGGGAATAAGGCCAATAATTGGAAGCCACAGAGAGATTCTTTATAAGAAAGGATTTTCCAAGAGCCTGAGCTTTCTTAGCTAGAATGGATTCTTCGGTAGGCTATGAGTTACTAAAGGGGTTCAAACACAATACCCATCAAACACCCATCACTGGCAGGTTCAAACAGAAGCTGATTGGCAATAATTTGCTTTTTCTGGAATGTTCTTTCCTATCCTTTTCTGCTGGCTAATTCTTATTCAACCTTGAAGACAGCTCAGGCACCATTTCCTAGTAGACCAGGTGTTCTCTATGCTCCTGTAATGCCCTGGGCATAACTTCGTCATTGCCCTCACCACACATTGCAACGATCTGCTTCTGAGTTTGTCTCTTTCACGTCTTGTCCGTATCACCCTTCAATAACCTTGCCAAGTACATGTGGTTTCCCCCGGTTGGAGGATGGGGAGCCTGAGGCTCAGCCTGACTGAAGGTCCTGTGCATGAAGCCAGAAGGAGGCAGAGATGGTTGGGGGTCTGGTTCCTGGGCCCGATATCTGTCTACAATCTTTCCACCACGAGATACTGCCCTCCTAGCAGTGGGCCCGAATTCTGTGATGCCTGAGGTCATGTGCTTATGTGCTAGCTGCGTACCTGAGGCAGCAGGGACAGTGCCATCAAGGGGCGACACACGGGCCATCTTTGGAACTATGCTGATCCCAGTGCAAAACCAAAAGAGCACACAAGCCCTCCTCATTGTACACATGCTCGCTCTCTGAGCCCTTCGGAAGTTGTGGAGAGGCCAGGAGAAAAATGAGGACCAGGGCAGTCAAAGCCTGCGTTTCTTTGGGACCTATGGGGCTTGTTTGGGCCTGAGCCAAAGCCCCTCTTAGCACTCGCATTCCTTGATTTAACAAAGGTGAGGAGAGCCCTGCCCTGTGGTTTTAAGGCTGGATTCCATTTCTGTTAAGATCGCTGAAGGCCCCATAAGATTAACTCACAGTCACCCCTGTGAAAGCCGATCCGAATGGAAAATCGAGTTAGAAAATTCTGCCTTCCCTTTGCCTCCCACCTCAGCAGATTAAGGGAAGGCCCGATGCTGAGTTCTGGGGATTTATGGGAATGTGCAGTTGCTGGCTGTTAAGCGCTCACTCTTTGGGATGTTGGCAACCTCGCTTCCTATAAATCGTTGCTGGTATGTCTTAGCCTTCCCTTGCCAGCGACGCGGAGGCCTGCAACACCTTTTCCGTGCAGTAGCCTGTGCAAATATTGAAGTCGGGCCCAGAAAAACACCAGCATAGAAAGGGGAAACTTTGATGTTTGCTAGTTTTTTTCAGACAACCCTTGCCAAATCTTAATTTTTCTAGTTTACAAGTAAGGGATTCTGACCATCTGTCTGCTGTCAACCGATGTTTGTTTGGATGAAGATTTTATTTTTTTCTCCCAATCTAGCACTCCTGTTCTTACAAGTAGTTTATTGGACTTCATAAATGTCAGCTTTTTGCAGGCATTTTGTAAGCAGCTTATGATTTAGTATTTAATCAAAATTGAGCAGTCAGCGTCTGTAATCAATCTGAGGCGGGAGTAACAATGAGATGGAAGCTCAGCATCCCCACCAAGACCACGACTGACGGCTCCCAGCTATCTCGGTGAGAACTATGTGTGCGTCTGAGGGGATGGGGGTGAGTGGGACGATGGAGGGAAAAGCACGCACTGGGCACCAGTCGCATGCTACCCTGTGATGGGTGTCAGCTATGGATTGCTAGTACTGCCTAACAAGCCATTCCAAACTCAGTGGCTTAAAACAATAAGCTTAAAGCAATTTAGCTCCTTAATTTATGGAGTCAGTTGGGAGCTCCTCTGGCCTCGGCTGAGCTCCGAAAAGGTGTGGGGATAAGTTGGCTGTTGGTTGATCTTGGCTGGCCTCCTCTGGGACGACTGGGGCAACTCGACTCCACTCCACAGGTTTCTCATCCTCTACCAGGTTAGCTCAGGCATATTCTCATGGCGACAGTGGGGTGCAGAAGCCCAATCACTCAAGTGTTCTCCTAAGCCTCTGCGTGCCTTACATTTGCTGACATCCCATTAGCTGAAAGGTGACATGGCCTAACACTGAATCAAAGAGGGGGATGGACTCCATGTCTTTATCGTGAGAAGAATTACAAAGTCACGGGCAAGCCAAGGGCACAGGAAGGGGTGGAGAATGCAGTCTATCCCAGGGATTCTGGAAATCCCATAAAGGAGGTAATGCTATCACCCTAATATCCAGATGGAGAAGGGGAAATTCAGAGGTTAAGTCATTTGTCTGAGGTGTCTTAGCAGAGTTGCAATGAAGCTGGCATTCTTCGTTAGCCTGATTTGATTTACTTTTGACTCTGCAAGACTGCTTTTCCCCGTGGATAGGTAAAGCAAGAGTAAGGGGTTTCTTAGGAATCATCCATGTCCTCTCCCTGCTCATGTTGCAGATGGCAGAATCAAAACCCAGAGAGGGGGTGGGCATAAGGCCTCACAGCAGGGGGAGGACATGAGAAGGCAGGGGCTCCCAGGCAATGTTCTCCCCCGCAAATCAGGAGGGCCCATGCTTCTCCAATCCCTCGCAGGGCCTTCTTCTGCAGAAAGGCTTCAGAGAGCAAAACTACTCTATAAGGGTTCCCAAGTGGAGCAAGGAAGGTGCCGCCTTTGCTAGGTTTGCTGGAGAGGAATGCTAAAGGCAGGAGCCTCCTATGATGTTGTTATTAAATTCCTTCCTTGGTTGGTGCGATGGACTGAATTGTATCCCTCCACATTTATGTGATAAAGCCCTAGCCCCGAAATGGATATAGGGAGAAGAGAGGTCGCTCACTTTCTCTTTTGCTACCAGCTTCCCTGCCTCCAAGGATCGGCTTCATGCCACCGTAGGGTTGGTAAAAATTGTCAGGAGGAAAGTGAGGCTCACTAGGGAAACTGAGGCACTGCTAAGAATCGGACTCACCAGTCCCCCCACCTCATCCCTCTGGCTTCTCCCCGGCCCACCCCCTCTATCCCCCTGGCTGACCCTGCCTTCCCTCCATCCCCTCAGCTCCTCCTGGTCCATCTCCTCCATTCGGACTGCTCTGGGGGCAACACAGTGCCAACGAGTCAGCCTGGCCTCAGCTGGACTCCACTCAGTGGCTGTTTGTCCCTGGCAGCCAGTAAACCCCTCCGAGCCTCAGTTTCCTTCCTCTGTAAAATGAGAGGTCATGGCTTAGTGTGAGGTTGCTATAAAAACCAAGAGGATGACTAGCTCATGGACATTCAATTAATATTCCTTTATCGTCCACCTCCTCCCTACTCCTGTTGACCTGAATCTTCATGGCACTTTCCTATGCCTTCAATAATTTAGCATGCATGGTTTATTAAACAGGGGCTTTCTGATGGGCTGTTATTGACCTGGCAAAGGACAGATGTTCCCTGGGAGGTTGCCCAGGCCCCGAAGGTAGTCAGTGATGGGTGCGCCAGCTGGGACAGTGTCCTCTTGCCAGGGCGGAGTGGCTGGAGAGCAGACCCTGATGCTGTCACCTCCATGCCTTGGGCCACCTCTTGGCCTCTTGCAATTGCAGTTTCTGCAAGATGGGGTTCCTATTGCCTTTCCCATGAGGTTTCTATGGAAACCGAAAGCAAGCAGGTGAAATTCTTAGCTCTTCGTGCCTCCTTACTCTGCTGCACTTAGGGCTCAGGCCGGCTGCAAATCTGGGGAAGGAAGCTGGTTACCCACCTGGTCTATCTACGGTACTGCGCTATCCAGGCATTTCTTCAGAACTGGTCATGTCGCTTAAAGCATGGCTAGCCTAGATCCATTCCTTTTAGTCCCAATGAGGAAATTCACCTCTGAGAAAGAAGTTTCTGTGATAAAAGACATGTCTTTGGGTTGGAGAAGTCCTTGAACCCCTGATGGCTGATGTTTAAGAGGAAGGGCACTTGGGATTCTTAGCACTAGTTCTGGCCCCGCACTAGAAAGTGTCACTGTGTGACCTTGGATAAGTCACTTCCTCTCTCTGGGCTTCAGTGTTCTCAAATAGAACATTAAGGGCTTAGGTTGTATGGAATCTAGGCTTTTGATTAGCTCAAAAGATTAACTCTGAGGTTCCTTGTGGGTTTCCAAAGAGGTGGGATCCTGATGGGCAGGTTTGGTGAAGGTGTGGTGAAAAGGCAGAAGCAGGGGACGTGGGGTAGGGATGGGCAGAGGTGGCCTGCCTGGGTGTGGCACCCATGCTCATAAACCTATTAAACTTGGTGGTTCAAATCAAGGCCTACTCATGGATTGATTGATTCACTGATTGCTTTATTCTCTTTATAAGGCTTCCTCTGACCCTTACCTGTCCAAAGTACTCTTTTCCTTCCCTGACCTTCTGGGAGTCCTCCATGCAGCCTCATTCCATCTCTTGCTGGCCTGGCTGTTTTCCAGATGGCCCCATGCCTGCTTTTCCATGCCCTGGCCCACTCACTGCCTTCTCCCTGGAAGGCTGGAAGGCTTTCCTTTCCATCTCTACTTCTCTAAGTTCTGGCCATTGCTTAAGGAACTGCTCAAAAGCCACCTCTTCCAGAAAGTCTTCCCAGGTATCTGATTCAAAACTCTCTTTCCATGTGCTCCTTATTAGCACCCTTCAGTGTCTGTCCATTGACATAAGATAAGGCGAAAACCTTTAGCTTAGGTCTCTAGCCTTGTCTCTCCTCACTGCCCTCCCCACCACCCAGTTCCAGGTAGGCCAGGGTATCGCTTACCTCCATGCAGAACTGAAGCTGTTTCTCCTTCCTGGAAAGGCTGTTCTCCACCCTGTCCCCATGATGATGACACTTTAGGACTCTAAGGCTCAGCTTATGGCCCCTGTACTGCTAAGAGTTTCTTGGACTCATCTTTCGGTATTCTGTGCTGGGCCATCAACCCGTCTCATACATGCATCCGGTGACCCTGGTTTATTTACCTCTAAAGTCACAGTGCCTTGCATAGGGCCTGGCACATAGCGAGTTCTCGATGAACATGGCACTGAAGAGTATTCTTCTATGTGTCCATCACAGCACTCAGCAGAGGCCGGGACCCAGGCAGCTATATGGATGGGATTGTTGATTCAAAGCTTTATTTGCAGCAGCCCCGGGCTCTGGGATGGAGCCTTGGAGCTGATGGAGCTGAGGAAATAGCTCTGCAGTGTGTGTGTGTGTGTGTGTGTGTGTGTGTGTGTTTTCTCTATGGGCATGCCTGCTTCGGTCTTGGTGATCTGCCATGTATGGGAGGAAGCTTTAGCTCCCCAGGGACTCATGCCTCTCCCTTGACATCCTTTCTTCCTGGGCACCAAGCTACAAGCCTACCAAGTCCAGGGTCAACACCAGAGATGCTCCTGGAGGGCCCTTCATGGTCATGTACAGACAGCATTCTGCAAAGGACCGGGGCATGGTCTTGGAACCGCATGGTCCTGCACTGGGTAACTTACGCAGGTTTCTGACACCTCACATCCTCTGGGGCACCCCTCATGTTGGTCTTCTTGTGTGCTAGGCCCTGGGTGAAGCCCTTGTGAAAAGGATCTGATTTAATTTTCATAACCACTCTAGTTGCAGAGGGGAAACTGAGGCACGGGGACATTGAGTCACTTGTGTTAGATTCCAAAGCAGCCGAAGGGCAAGCAGGGGGATGAGGTCGAGCAGCCTTTGCCACAGCCCATGCTCCTGAGTGCTGTGACCGCCCCCTCTCATGTAATAACGCCTCCTTGAGCTACCAGGTTCATGTTCATAAGTGGCATCCATGGCGTGACTGGCACACAGAGGCATGCGATCTGGAGGCTGACATCATCGACCTCTAACTCAACCTCCTCGTTATAAAGATAAGGAAACTGAGGCGCACTTCATGTAAGTGACCTGACGATCACGTTGTGAGTTGGGTGGACTCCAAGTCAGGTCTCCTGATGGCCGGCTATTTTCATTTCTCATTATTCTGTGCCCCGCAGGTGAAAAATTAGAAGGAAAGAGAATCTGACACTTTGGAGGAATCGAGGTGGGGTGGGAGGTGATGGGGCAGGGTGGTTGAGGACACCCTGCCCTATCACTTCTCCAACCACCAGTGAGGATGGTCCTGTTAATGGTCCCAATTTGCAGTTCTGAAGATCTGATCGCAGAGGGGTGGGAGATTGCCTGAGACTGGTAGCTGGCGAAAGAGAGTGGGATTTGAATTTAGGCATGTCTTTCTCCAAGTCCTGTGCTTTTTTTTTTTTTTTTTTTTTGCCTTGCCAGCCCAGGAGTGGGGCTGAAGATCAAGGTCAGGGTAGCCACAGTTTAGACTCTCGATTGTGGCAGGGAGCGGGCTGGCTGCTGGGGTGGTTCCTCCTGAGCACCAGGAGAGCTCCTGGGGCTGGGGAGAGGGTGGTGTGGGGTGGTAGTGTGCCCCAGGGGAAGAGGCAGCTCTGGAAGCCTGAGGGGGCTGGACTTCTTTCTTGGAGTGCTGAGGGAGCCAGGAAGCGCCATTTGGTCTCTGTGAATCCAAATAGCCTCTTGGGCCTCTTTCGTCTAGTAGGGTGGCTTTCGAAGGGCAGAGAGTGACTTTGGAACCTGCAGGTTTGAGGATCCTATGCTAGAGGTAGATAGGAAATATCTTAGAAATCTTCAGTTTTATTTTGAAAATTCATGCGGAATTGGCCTTCTTCCTCACAATATATCCACGTGTGCAAGTGCAATGGATGAATCTAGCTACATGAGCCTAGCTGAGCAGCCTAGATAGGGTAGGCCAAGGGACCCCGTCTTTGGCCACCTCCTGTTCAACACTTACCAAAAACTAGATGACTCATGGCATCGCTGTAAGATAGGTTGTATTAATTACCCCAGTTACAGACCAGGAGAGGGTGAGTGGCCTGCCCAGGTTCCCACAGCCATTGATGTGATAGGATTTGGAAGCCACGTAAGTCTGACTCCAAAGCCTGAGGCACTGATTCACCCATGGCCCTGAACTGCCTTGTCATCGAGGGGCATGTGGGAAAGCGGGAAGGGTGGACATTTCGGCGGAGGTGAGGGGCAGGATTTGAAAAGGACTTCAACAGGGCCGAAATGAACCTCGGGCCCAAATGAATGCATCCTAAGATGAAGGGCAATAGAGACCTTTGCTTGCACTGGGGTTCAGACTACCCACCGGACACACACAGGATGTGGGGTACCTGGGTCAACAGCACAAGCGAAAGATGCTGGGTTTTTAGTTGACAGGAAGTCTCCTATGAGTCACAACAGGGGGAGGTGGCAGCCAGCGAAGCTCATGTTACCATAGCCTCCGCAAGTGGAGGTACAATGAGGAGGGAGGGGGTTCTCCCAAGTCAGTTTGCATCCAGGAGATGGAGTTCAGGCCCGGGACCCTTCGTCAGGGAAAGGGTCGCTGACAACCCACCAGGCTTTCCAACACAGCAGCGGGGGTGGGGGGGTAGGGGGGTGGGAGCGGCTCCTGGGTGTCACTCTATACTCTTCTCTGTCCCCTGGCATCACTGAAGCATATTCATATATTTCCGAACAGTTGTAGCCCCCTCTTGACTTTTATGCAATTGCCTTACCTGCCTTCGGAATATGCTACTCGGTCTCCTTTGATTTTTTATTCATGTAACCCGAGTAAATGTGGGGATTCCTTGTGACCCAGTTTCTACATGAAGTCACATTCAAAGCAGCATGATCTGGCAAGCAAAAGAAAGAGGGTTTTCAGGCTTCCTGCACATCTCTCAAAGAGATGAAAAGGGATGAGGTCCCTGCTTATTCCTCCATCTCCTTATCTCGTGCTTCGAATCTTCTTTAGGAACTTTCACTCTCCCAAGGTGCCCCGAACCCTCCCGGCATCCAGTCAACCGGACATGCCATCGCTCTCGACTTCCTGCATCTCCATGACACACGTGGACTTAACATCTGTGTTGTCTTCTTCTCGTCCCTCCTTCTCTTCCCCGTCTTCCTTCCTCTTCGGTTTTCTTTCCACTTTAGTGTTGCCCCAAATGCCTCCCTACAAAGTGGGACTGATTGAGCCAGCCAGGATGCTCCCCCATTTCTCTGGTCTCCCCAGACTTGTCTGTCCCCTCCTATCCTCCCTGGAACTGGGATGGAGCTCTGATGGGAGCTGGCTGAGGAGAAGCAGAGCAGGCCATGGAGGGGGTGTGTGTATGGCAAACACGGCGATGGGAGGGATGATGGGTGACCAGCAGCAGGCAGAGGACCATCCCCAAAAGGTCCTCCTCACCTGTGTGGCTCATTTCCATTGCCCTGGGCGCCTCTTCTTCACTTCACCCGCTTTTCTCTCATGGCGTACCCTGAGATGTACTGGGGGGAGGCAGGCTGGAGAGACAGCACCTGCCACACAATCCATGCCCCCCCCCACTGCCCCCTTCCCCACCTCCCCTGCAGCTAGGTTGGGGCCCGCGGTTTGTGCTGACCAGTAGAGGCTGCGAGTGAGGCAATTAACAGTTGAAGTGCCTCCTCCTTCCCTTTCTGCCATAGTGACTTTGGAGACCCTGTATTCCAGACGGCATGCAGAATGGGGGAGGGTCTCCCAGCCCCCACTGCACCTTATACGCAAGAAGTCAACTTCCATTCTACGAAGCCCCTGAGGTTTCAATGTTGTCCCTGCTGCATCGCCTGGCCTGTCCCAGAGAATGCTCAGAGCATCAAAATTAACTGAGTAATTGCTATTCTTGAGTTCTTTAATGTGATGAAGGAAAGAGCTGTCTCTGGAGCCACCCAGGGCGGCTGATGGGCGCTTTCCCTCCCTGTCATCATGCCGCACAGATGGCACTTCCTGTTTGGTCACACCTCCCGTGGGCTTCTTCATCCCCCACTGACTCTGCCAGTCACCATCCTACACAGTCAAGTGTGCCCAGTATTAGAGATTTGCCAAGAACACATCCTTGTGGTTGCCAAGGCGTGTCTGTTGGAGGAAGAGTATTCTAACAGACAATGTTCACGGGGGAAATGGACTGCCCCAGGAGGCAGCCAACTCCTTGTCTCTAAGGTGAGCAAGTAGAGGTTAGATGCCCATCAGGGATTTGGGGGGGATGGGGCATGAAGATGAGATACCGCCTGAATGGGGAGGGGGTTGGTGTGGGAGGGCGGGAGAGACCAGATGGTTTTTAAGTCCCATTCAACCCTGAGAGTCTCCAGCATGGAATCCAATTTTTTTTCTTTTTTGGAAAGTGGATGAATGGATAAATTTTGGTCACTAAAAAAGTGAAGAACTTGTGAAACAAAACAGCCTCACGTAATGGGCAGGTAAGTATTATTAACACTAACATTATCCTTTCTTAAGGGTGTATGCTCATGAGATCAACGTTCTCGGCTCTCATGAGGTTGACAAATGGTGCCCAGTGGTCATGAAAGCATGTGAAACATATCCGTAATTTACACGTCAACCACAGGAGGGCCAAGCTGAGGGAGGAGTCACAGCCTCGAGACAGACCAAAGTCATCATGATAACAGCCCCATAATAAGGACATCAGTGTTTTATCATGCACCAAGTATTCTCCCTGACATCCTGAGTGCTTAGAGATTACTATCTCTGAGCTGATTGTCATATATCATATATTATCATAGATCTCTGAATTTATGATCATAGCCTCTGGAGGAGAAGGGCTGCATTCTCATGGTACAGATGGGCAGGGAGATTTTCAGAGATTTTTCCCACCCAGGAGCACACAGCAAGTTAAGGGGGGAAATCCAAGACTTGAACCCAGATCCTTTGATTGGAAGTGATGGATTTTCAAATAACAGAGCGTGTAAACTCCTGGCACTAGCAAGTGGGACCAAGCTCAGTTCACGTGCTCCTTGGTTGCTGAGGAACTTCCACTTTCTGTGTGTGGGGGGTGAGGTATAGCGAGGGTGAAGATAGCCCTGAATGACTTGTAGGCAAGAAGGAATTTTGGGAGGTAAAGCAATGGACTGGGGCGCAGAGTCCTGGAGTTCGGGCCTTGACTCTTCGTCTGACTCATTTCATCATATCCTCGGGGCCCGTTTCATCATTTAAAAATGTGAAGAAAAACACTGATTCACCTTGCAGAATTTCTGTGAGGACCCAATAAGAAGATGGGGTGAAAACGTCTTGAAAACCCTACAAAAGCTAAAGTTCTTGTTTAGGAATACATTCAGGGGCAAATAACAGAACTGCCAGCCATAGTGGTTTTAACGGCTGAAGCTTTATTTCTCCCTTGACAGAAGGAGCCCATGGGGTGGGTGCAGGGCAGGGCAGAAGGTGATGTCATTATACCATCCAGGGCCTGGCCTCTTTCTGGTTTTCCGCTCTACCTTCATCCTCATGCTGCTACTTTATACACCCAACGTGGGTGCCGTACCTCCAGGCCTGTGTTCAAGTCCCAGGCAGGACAAAGAAGGGAGACGAGGAAGAGTGGCACCTATATTAGGAAGGGGAAAGTCTTCTTGGAAATGCAATAGCTCATTGGCCAGAACTGCAAGCAAATGGCCAGCCTCTAGCTCACACGGGAGCCTGGAGGTGTGAGCGCTTGCGGCCGGGCGCGCTGCCCCGCAGAACAAGTCCAGGGTTGTGATGGAAAAGAGGGAGAGGCTGGGACCTGCAGTGCAGGCGGCCGGCAGCACCTGCCACGGCTCTGCTACCGAGAGATCTCCTGAGAATGGCACTCAGTTCACGGGGATCTTTTAAACTCAGTCTCTGGACCGAGCGAGGGCAAACTGGGTTGCCTCATCCTTGGAAGAGAAAATGGATCCGCAGGATCCCACTGTCAGAATGGGAAGCAGAGGCTGCCGGCCGGGGACTAGAAGAGGGGTGAGTGCTGCTGCAGGTCTGGGCGTTCCTCCGTGTCTCTCCCCACCTCCCCCTGCTCCATGCGTTCAGTTTCATTAGCCTCCTTCCACCAGGCAGGGCGGGCTGAATGCGAGGAGCTCATTTCTAGCCGCTGTGTTTGTGTACGTCTCCACCCGAAGATGTCTAACCACAGGCTTCCTCCTGACTCCTGGCAACAGAGAGAAAACAAAACCACAGCAGCTTTCATTGCTGAAAACACAAAACTGACTCGTTTGCCTAATAAGCCCAGACGGAGGAGTTTTATTTCTGGGAGGAAATGCTCCCGACTCCAGTCCAAGGAGTCTCGGGTGGGCAGTCAAACTGCCAGACGAGGCCACGCGCTGGCCAGGTGGAAGGAAGCCACCCGCCCAGGGGGTGGACCCCGAGCGCCAGGAGCCCACAGCTGGCCCGCGGGGCCCGCACGAGGAGGGCACGCATGGAGCAGGGGGCCCCTGCCCGCCCCGAGACACCACTGGCCTCTCCCACCAGCTCTGGTTTCAAAGCACCTGTTCCGTGCATTTTGTATCCCTTTCTCTTATTTTCCGTGTTATTAATTTCAGCTATTGATCAATTCCCATGTTGTACTTTCTTTTTTTGTTTGCTTATTTTTTTCTAATTCCTTATGATGTGTATTCAGCTCCTTTATTTTTAGTCTTTCTTCTCTAATAAGAAGGCATTTCGGGCCATAATTTCCCCGAGTTGAGCTTTTTTGGGGATCCCATAGGTTTTGAAATAAAATGTTCCCCTTTTCTCTGTTTCTAGATGGTTTTTAATTTTCGTTTTTTTTTTTAAAAGATTTATTTATTAGAGAGAGAGAGAGAGCTCACATGGGAGAGGAGCAGAGGGAGAGGGAGGGAGAGAATCCCAAGCAGACTCCCCACTGAACATGGAGGTCAACGCGGGGCTTGATCCCAGGACCCTGAGATCATGACCTGAGCCGAAACCAAAAGTTGGCCGCTTAACTGACTCAGCCACCCAGGCACCCCTAATTTTCATTTTAACATTTCTTTTGATCCATGGGTTATCTAGAACTGTGTCTATTAGTTCCCAAGTAGTTGAGGATCTTTTCAGCCACATTATTTTTTTTATTTGAAAATTCTGGATTACAGTAAGAGATTGTGACCTATAAAATCTCTAATTTAAAATTAAAAAATTTTTTCCTTTGTGCCCAAGGATGCAATCGAATTTTATAAATGTTCTATGGGGAAGGAAAAGCTGAGCAGGTCAGACCGATGCGGAAAAGAATGGAATTCTAACATGTCCTTGTTCTGCAGATAAATTGCCCCGTGTCAGATCTAGTTTCTCTCTGTTTCCAGCTGTGTGTCCACGGACGAAAGACAGAATTTTTTGGAGCATTTCTTTTCCATCTTTAAAACGGGAACAACAGGAATACGCACCTGTCAGCATTTCCGTGAAGATGAGAGGAGATTGTGTAAGGAAACACGCCTAGAGGGCTGCCTGACACAGAGTTACTAAATAGAAATATTGCTGTTTTTCTTGTTGGTTTGTTATTTTTGCAGAAAGGGAGGAAGCTTTACTGTTAGTGCCCTTAGCTTTATCCCTGCCGCAGAACTGTAGTTTCTGGTTATCGAGAGGCCTGGAAGGAGGAAAGAGGAAATGGATAGCTTGATGAAGCCACCACCCTCCCTGGGAGGGGAGCCACCTGAAACCAGAGGAATGGGGCCACTTGCCCAAACAAATACAGCAACTTGGTGGCAAAGCCAGGCTTCTAACTCAGGTCTTAACTGGCCAGCCCCCCTCTCTCTGCTGGCGGCCACTCTAGTGTGTCTCTTGAGAGAAGAGGCGGTTGCCCGGAGGTTGGCCTCTGTGGTGAGGGAGGGCTGGAAGCTCCGGGTGCGTGGCCACCTCTGAGCTCTGTCACATGACACCTTCACCATCTGGAAAGAGCAGCTCTGAGGTCAGTGAGTTCGAAGGGGAAGCTGGAGAGAGAGGGTTGGTTGGGCGTGATTAGATGCTTTGGACGTTGCTGTTTTGTCGCTCACTGGGGGCAGGGGGAAAGCGGGACCTGAGCTGGGGCAGGGGTCCTCCAAGGGTGGCTGCGCCCCTCTGGGCCTCAACCCCTTGTGTGCCAGGCTGCCGTGCTTCCCGAGCCCTGGGCTGACCTGGCAATGGCAGGTGGCTCCCAGGGACGCCATTGTCATCTCTCTGGTAGGTCTTTGGAGCAGACCTCAGGGGCAGTGGCCCCGCGTTACTGATCAGGGTGGCTTGGCAGCATGGCCGGACCCCTGGAAACTGGAGGGGCTGAGGCGACAGCTGAGTAGCACTGTGGCGGACTCATTAAGAAGTAAGGCCGAACGGGATGTGGTTGCTGGCTCCGCCTGCCGGGTGACATCTGACATCCTGAACCAGGACACCCTGGTTCACAAGGAACTGGGAAGCCATGGGAAGCTCTGTGGTGGGAGGCTTGGGAGGGGACGGAGCCACCGAATGGAATGACAAGGCAGAGGGTGGCTGAACTATATGCTCCAGGCCACTGATCTGGGGAGCACGGCCACTTGTTGGCTAAGGACTCCCTGTATCCCTAAGCATCACGTCTTTACTGTATTCCCAGCTCTTTGTTAGAAGCTGTAGAGAAATCAAATGGGACCCCATCATGGGGCTAGTGGGCTTTCTCAATGCGGAATGCTTTGCAAACATCATCCTTTCCCTGCCTCTTCCTCTGAACACACTTCGATTAAGCACCTATTATAAGCCAGGTTCTAGGCTAGGAGCTGAATAACACAGTGATCACTGTCTACTAGGAGACAGACTTGAGCAAATGGGTAGGGACCAAGCTCTGTTTGGTAGCCAGGGATTGTCCCAGAGAAATGGATGTGTTCACTGGGCATGAGGCAAGGAGGCAATGAACAACAAGCTCAGGAAGGCTGCTGGAAAGCTTCCGATAGAGGGGACACTTGACGTGGCTCTTGATGAGGGAGCGGGGATGAGGAGCAGGATCCTTGTGGAAACCTGGGCAGAAGGAACAGCATGCATGAAGGCATCGAGGTGAGAAGCCCACCCACACGAGGGTATCAGTGAAGCATGCGAACCTAATTCCAAATTTTGATCCCAGGGTGCACGTTGGGAGTCTTCTTGGAGCTCAGAAAAGTTGATGGCCCCAAATGGGATACCGTCATTTAAAGACACTCATCATGGCATGGACACGGAGCAGGGCCAGAGCGGTTTGATCAATGATGGGTGTGGTGGGAAGGGCACGGGGTTTGAAGCAGAGAGTGCTGCTTCTAATTCAGGCCTAGCTCTGTGACCTGGGGTCACTACGAACCTCTCTGAGCTTCAGTTTCATCCTCTCTAAAATTGGGTCAGGTGACCTGAACATTCTCTTGGAACTCTTCATCTCTGGCTGGAAGGAGTAACCACAAGATGGGGTGGGTGAGTGGATAGAAGCCAATTTACACGGAACACAGCACTGGGGAGCCGAGAAGTTGTGATCTTGGCCCTTCTAGAGTCCACAGTGCAGTGGAAAGACAAGAAAGCGGCCAGTTACCACACAGTCTGGTCTGAGTTTTGTAGGCTGAGCGAGGCCAGGACATAGGGAAGCCCAGAGGACGAGCCCCTTTTACCCAGCCCGGGAAGTTAGAGTGTAAGTTAGCAAGGCAGAGATGCAAGCAAAGGGAACGCTAGGTGGAGGGAACAGAATGAGCAAAAGCATGCAGGGGGGAGCCAAAAGCAGTTCTGTCCAGCTAAGACACAGAATCTGAAATGGGGAGCGAGAAGCCTGCAGGAGGTAGATGGTGAACTTGAACGCTGTGTTAGGGAACTTGGTCTTGATCCTGTATGTATCAGGGAGCTATTTAAGACTCAGAAGCACGAGACAAAGGATTGATCAGGCTTGGCCACCTGTATGGCAATTGCGAGTGTGTCCAGGGGAGGCAGGTTGCAGAAATCCTAGATGCCAACGTGAAAGGCGCTTGTCGGAGGTTGAACCCATCCTATAGCAAGCCTTAGAGCGCCACCGAGCTTCCACAGACTGGGTGCCAAACTTCCCCACGCAGCCCTCCCTTGCTCCAGAGAGGACAAGGCCCCCAAGCCATGAGAAGTCTCCCCCAGCGCCCAGGTCTCCAGAGCCGCCCTCTGCGGGGATGGCCTCCTCCAGCCATGGTGGTCTAGTCGAGGCTGCTCGAGCTGGGGCCCGTTGGTCTGCAAGGGACATTTCGCTCAAGCAAAATGATGACCTTGTGGAAAGGACAGGGTGGCATTTCACAAAACCCAGGGGTGAAAACTTCAGCCCTGCCTCAGAGGAACTAGAATCAGGAACTGTGGAGTCATGCCTGTGGCCCTTCTCCCAGTCCCACGGCTTTTCTTCCTCTTTCTTCTCTCCATCTTCGAGTCAGCTCTCTCTGGTAGAGGCATGCCCCGCTGCCTGGTTCCTACTCCTCCCTGCCAAATGCCCTGCAGAGGCGAGGACAAAATCTCCCTCCTGGAGCTGGTCTTGGGGCGGGGGGGGGGGGGGGGGGGGGGGGGGGGGGGGGGGGGGGGGGGGGGCGCGGCAGGCCCTGTGGCTAAGCCCCGAGGGCAGATTCATGGTCTCGGGGCAGGGGGCCTGTGGCTAAGAGAGGGGGTGTCTCCAGACAGCGTGGCTCCAGAACCGGCTCCTGTGGGTCTGTTGGGGGGTGTGCTTGTGAGTGAGTGGGGTGCTGGCACTGGATTGGCCCCCGAGGGCTGTCTGTTCTATGGAGACCCTTACCCCAGGGGGGTGGGTAGGGTGGGTCGCGGGGCTTTCCAGCGAGGCTGCCCTCCAGATACACAGTAGCCAGCATCCACGGAGACCTCCATTTACCTCTTCAAGAAGGGAGTTAGACCATGAAAGTGAAACCCAGAAAAATCCCCATGTTTGCTATTGTGGACAGTGAACGCAGACCATGAAAGAGTCTGAGAGGAGCTTGCCTTTGGGGTGTGGGAGGGCTGGGCCCTTCTGCTGCAGGCTTGGGGAGCAGGCAGGCTCAGAGCCCAGGGGTCTGGTAGGAGGTGGCCGCTCTTGGAGGAAGCATGTGAGGCCCTAGGGCGGGAGGCTACCCAGTGAGGAGCCAGCAGCCTGGGGCTGAGGAGGGGCCCAGGACTTCTGGGGTGGGCCTGCGGTGTTCCTTTGTTTCAGATTCCCCTTGGACTTCACACAGCATTAGCGTGAGGAACCAGAAATCATTTGGTGGTTTTCCCCAAATGTGGAGGGATCTTCCCCCTCTCCCATCGCTCGTGTTGGGCTTCCCAGGGGGTTCTCATAAACCCAGGAGGCTCTGCCCTCGTTTTCCTATGGAAATGGATTCCCTGAATAGCAAGGGAGGCCAGCTGTAGCTGATGGAACAGAAAACAGCACGGGCTGCTGGGGGGCGAACGTGGGCTCCTATCCCCGTGCGTGGCAGGCCGCCCCCGCGGGACGGAGGAGGTGGCACAGTGGCCAAGCATGTGGCCTCCGCACCACATACTTCAACTCCAGCACTATTGCTTACTGGTCGAAATTACAGGCAAATGACTTAAATCTTGCCAGGTCTCAGTTTTCTTGCCTGTGAAATGGGCATAATGACAGCTCAAAGAAAGGTAGGGGTCCTCAGGATTGAATAAGAGCCCCAGAGAAGCACTGAGCATGGTGTGTGGATGGGCTCACCAATGCTGGCAGTTTTGATGATTACTGTCCCCGCTTTGGCACACACTGCAGGGCCTCAGCCCAGTCCCCCGTGGGGTATCTGTTGGTTTCCAGTGCGCGGTTACAATGCACCTGACGTGCTAGCTGTCCCTGCCCCCTCCGTGTTAGCTAAACCCCGCCCCCCCACATGCTGCCACCTCTGGGATGTCACTTGGGCTCTATCCTCCTCTGTCAGCACTGCTTGTGAGAGCTGCCTGCCCAAGACCCCCCCACACCTCTGGCGGCAGCCCGATCTGCCCTCCTTCGTGACAGCCCCGGAGATGTGGGAAGGAGCTCAGCACTTTGCCTCCACTCCCCATGAATCTGTGGAGAGGGAGGCAGCATCCTGCAGTCCATCACGTCACCGTGCAGCTCTGGGGTGCCAGGGCAATGCCCAGCCTAGCGGTGCGACCTTGGCTTGCCTGCACCTCAGTTTCCTTGCATTTCACACAGAGATAACGCGAGCAGCGTACTTTGTTCTCGGGGCTGTTGTAAGACCTGTAAAGCACAGACAATGCCTCCTGGTGCCTCTGAAGGGCTCACCAGAGGTTGGATACTTCTATAAAATAATCTTCAGGGGCGCCTGGGTGGCTCAGTGGGTTAAGCGTCTGCCTTCGGCTCAGGTCATGATCTCAGGGTCCTGGGATCGAGCCCCGAGTTAGGCTCCCTGCTCTGTGGGGAGTCTGCTTCTCCCTCTCCCTCTGTGCTCTCTCTCTCTGTCTCTCAAATAAATAAATAAAATCTTTAAAAAAACCAACAAAATAAAATAATCTTCAAAAACATGACTTTTAATGGCTGTGTAACCTTCTTTTGTGTGGGTAGATCCCAATTTATTGAACCAGCCCTTTGTTGCTGGCCATTTAGGCTCTTTCCGCTCTTTCACTATTATAAATAATGCTGTAGTGAACATCTTGTATAGAAATCTTTCTGTTTATCTCTGATTGCTTCCTTAGAAGAACTCCCCAAATCTTGTCTGTCTTAGAACAAAGCCCTGTCCCCCAGACTTTTCAATGATGCCCTTTGAAATAAAAGCAAAGCCTATTTTTCCATCAGGGAAAGAAACATATGGAACACGTTAACCGAGAGGTGGTTCAGGAGGAAGGTAGAAATAGGTTCAAGATGGGTTTGGATCCATTTCAGGATGTCTGACACAGAATCAGTTACACAGCTCCACTCAAGCCTCCTTCCCAGACAGAGGCAGAGGGTGGTCCTCAGGGACCACTGACTTCTTTCTCTGAGGGAAATCCAAAGGGCTTTGATATTTTTGATGTTGGAAGAACAACAAAGATCAATAAATGAAGCCAGTGTGTGTGCGGACAACTCCTCCAGCCAGGAGGGGGCGATATCGCCTGTTTCTGCCATCCAGTTGGGGCTGGGATTTCTTGCTAACAAGGACTTCCTTTGTTGTTGTCTTAAAACTTTGGCTTACGTTTTATATATTTCTCTTACCTGTTTTTCCTCCCTTCCTCCCACCTATACGCTTTTCAGAATCACTTCGGGTTGCCATCTATTCATCCATTCATTTGGGAGAAATCTATTACATGCTTCCCCCAGGCCAGACGTCAAGATTGTTTTCAGACCTTCTGAGACCTGGACACACTTGCTTTGGAAGCTCCAACTCACACAGATCAAACATATTGCAGATCACCCATATTCCATATTAAGTGTATTTTTTTTTCTGTAAAGAAAAATAAAGATTATTTTTATAACTTCGCTTTTGAAATTATTTGGCTACAAGTAATTCATTCGATCTATGCCCGGCTTTGATTTCTCAGCAGTTATGGAGGTACTCAAGAATTCTTGCAAAGTGAGAAAATCTAACCTGCACATCGTTTTCAAATATAATGAAATTTTTATGAATTTTTATGAATACGAAATGAAACCATTAATGCGGTTGATGTAATATTTTGTTTTGGAGACGTTTCATTAAAATTTTATTAATTTCTATTGCAAAGTCTTTCCTTCGTGTTTTGGGTCCAGTAATTTTGTTTCCAGGTCTCAAACTCTTTTAGGGATCTCTGAAAAGTTCCCAGGCCCTACGGTGCCCAGTGGCTAGCAGAGCCCTATCAGGCTTGGACGTGGAGAAACAAAAGAATCAGTACAGTTTTTACAGAGTTCCCAGGCCATCGAGTGACGAGTGGGTGACCTACTCCGACAAGAGTTAAGTATTGCCATAATGGAGAGTGAACGGAGCCCGGTGAAAATATCATCTGATCTAAGTTGGGGCCAGAGGGGGTCAAGGAAGACTTGGAGAGAGCAGGTGTGCCCAAGCCAGAATGTGCACGGTGAACACTTTTCTAAGCTGGTTCCAGAAGGGAAGGATGTTGCGGGCCGAGGAAATGCAGAAGGAGCTGACTGGGAGAAGAAGCTATGTATGAACAAGCTGGCTGACCACCCAGTTCTTCCCCTGCTGCTCGCTAGGGTCTTGTTCTTTGGACCAGCAGCACTGGTATTATCCAGAAGTTGGTGAGAACTGCAGTTTCAGGCCCCCCAGCCCTCCTCCCTGTCAGCAGGATCCCTGGATCTGAGCTGGGCCTCCTCGGGGTTGGGGCCGTGGGAGTCGGGGAGGGCGGCTGGGGGGCGGCCTGCGGAGCTGCAGCCCCAGGAGAGCGGTAGTTGTTCCAAAAGATGTTTTTTTCAAGTCTGGCCTGCGAGTCCATCTCTGGGGGTCCAGACGGCTCAACCGTTGCCTGAAGTTGGAGCTTTTCTGTTTAGAGTCTCCTCCATGCACTGGGCCCACACTGTCCCTTCTGCTGGCCATGGCTCCAGACAACCCGTCTTGCCTGTTGGCTCCCTGAGCCGGCGCATCACCGATTACCTAATAGACTGTAGGCTGTGTGCGTAATTTATTCCTGTGGGTAATTGATCACGTTAGGCTGAGCAGGGGCGGTACCAGGAAGGAGAGGGAGAAGAAGCATCGATAACCAGGGGAAGGAAACCTGCTACAGTCAGCTAATTACATGTCCCTCTGAGGCAGCTCTTTCAACACGATGGCCCCTCTTGCTGGTGTTGGCCCACCGCCCCCTCCCCTGCCCCCATGCGCAGATGGGCTTTCTGATGAGTGAGGGCTAGCAGAAGGAGCTGTAGACCGAGCCAGGAAACGTGGCTTCTAGGCCAGGTCATTTTAGGCAAATCACGTCTCTCTGGGCCTCAGTTTTATGGACTGTAAAATGGGAAGGCTGGATTAGTGGTTTCCAAACTGGCTGACAGCAGAATCACCAGGGATACTTTAGCAAACAGGAACTCCAAAGTCGCGGGCACAGTAGGTGCCGAGGGAGGCCAGGAGCCTGCGCTGTAACGAGCACCTCCTGTGACTCCAACGCAGTTGATCCGACAGAAATTGGGGAACCACTGGGTTGGAAAGATAACCTTAAAGCTCCCACCCTGCTCCGAACTTTTCAGACCACCAATTAGGCTGGACTTTCCCATGACCTCTTCAGGGCATCATGACATTCCTGCAGAAAAGAGACTAGAAAGGCAGGAGACCCATCGTCTCCTCCTGGCTCTGTCGCCAGTTCACTAGGTAGTAACAGTTTCTCCCTGTGCCTCGACTAGCCCACTGCTGGGCATGCTGACGATGCCACGGTGCTTTTATCCGAGCACCGGCTCACTGTGTGCCTGGGGAGATTTCAAAACACAGCCGACTGGTGCCCGTTGTCTCTGGGATTCTGCTTCACTACGTCTGGGGTAGCTCAGGACGCCATGTGTTTAAAGACTGCCAGGTGATTCTGAAGATCCGCCAGGTTTGTAAGCCAGTGACCTGTCCAAAGGCATCGCAGAACGGGACACTGGTGTCCCACGGGACTGACTGGACAGCATCCAGTGCGAGGAGTCCACTGCCATGTTGGCAGGAAGCAGGGGGCCATGAAAGGCAGATCCTCACTCACTTTTGGCCTCCGTGTGAGTCTAGACACAGCCTGCTAGTGGAGTGCTCCGCTGCATTGCACCAGACGGAACGGAAGACCTGTGTTCAAACCTGCTGCTCTTACTAATAGGGTAACGTCGGGCACGTCGCAGGGGCAGCGTGAGTCTGTTTTATCGTCTGCAAAATAGAGAGTCGACAGTAACCCCGTGCATCCTCCCAGCCCCAGCCCAGTTGGGAGGATTAAATGGAACAACCTGAAGCCCGCGCTCTGCGAGTGGTCACACTCTGTGCAAATTGTCCACCTCATCCCAGCTGCCCCCACCTGCCTGCCCTGGCTGGCTGAATGTCAACATCTCTCACTTTGATGGAAGCAGGACTTGGAGGGTCTTCTGCTGCACTGGGCCAGAGGGCCAGCGAGGAGGTAGACCCAGCTTTTGGTTCAGGTGGAAACTTTTGGAACTCCTCCACTCTGCACAGCCAAGGGCTCGACCCAGGGCTTTCGTGTTTTCTCTCATCTTTTGGAGTCTCGCATGATAGCCCCAGGTCGGCAGGGGCCTACGTGTTGGCTAGTCAGTGAGGCTGAAGCCAGTTCTATGGGGACTGAAGTCTCTCAAATCTGTCGCTTTCTGTCCATCCCCTTCTTCATCACCTTAATCCAAGGCACCTTCAAGGGACCAGTATTGCCCTCTGCAGATGTGTTCTTCTCATAGCAGCCAGAGAAGTCCTCTTATGGTATAAATTTGGTCATGCCGTTAATTTTGACTAGCTTCCCATTCTCACCGAATAAGATCTAAACAGGCATGTGAGGAATGTCCTGGAATGGCTTCTCATTCTCTCCGCATGAACGTCACACTTCTCCCCCTGGTTTCCATGGCCCTGTACAACCCGGCTTCTGTCTCTCCTTGTTCTCTGTGTGTTCTCCCAACCTGTTACTGTCCTTCCACATGCATGGCTACACACCATCCCCCGCCCCTCTGTGGTGAGGCAGGAGCAGATCTTTGAGCTCCAGTCAATGGGGTATGAGTGCAAGTGACCCACACCACCTCTGGCCTTGGCCCCCACATGTCCCCCCAGGCACTTTTTCTTTTTGCTCTTGGCTGCATGCAGAGGATATAATGGACCACTCCAAGGAGACCTTAGGGGACAACAGGGAGCTTGGGTTTTGAATAACTGAGCGAAAGACCACCCACCAAACGCCTGATTGGTTCTGACAAGAAGAAGGAATAAACCTGTATTGTCTGAAATCACTGAGACTTGGGCTTGTGTGCTCTTATGGCCTGACTCCTGGCCTGTTCTCAGTTCCTGGAATATGTTAAGATCACCCTCCTGCTTTTGCCAGGCTGTTTGTTCCCTCTGCCTGGAATGCTTTTCCCTATCATTCCTCACATGCTTGTGTCTTTAGCCTCTCAGTCTTCATTTAAACATCACCACCAGCTTTTAGCTTTTATCTGTGTTCTTGTCTATTTTTTAATAGAACTTTTTACAACTTGTATGTCGTTTTTCTTAAATTTGTTTTTCATCGTGCTCCCCCGCTAGAATCAAGGGCACGAATCAAGTTCATCTCACTCCCCTGTGTATACCCTATGCCTAACAAAGTATCTGACAAAAAGTAATCACTTAACAACTATTAGCTGATGGATTAAATGAATGAATGAACAAATTATGTGATTCAGTTCAGTTCAATTCAAATATTTGCTGGGCACCAACTTTGTGCCAGGCACTTTACACACATATAATGTATTCTCTACTCAATCCTCATTAAAATCCTAGTGGGGAGGTAAGATCGTTATCCCCCCTTTTCATATAGGGATCACGAGGCACTGCCAGATCCTTCGCCATGGCATCCTCCGGTCACCATCTTACTTCTGAAAGGTAGGTACTATGATCTCCATTTTACAAAAGGAGAGACTCATGCTCAGACAGACCGAGTCACTTTCCCAAGGTCCTGCAGCTAATGAGGTCATGGAGCTGGGATTTAAACCCAGGTCCAGGGGGAGGGAATGCAAGAGAATGGAGACACGCCTCTCTTACAGGGCCATTCTTCATGACAGCCTCATTAGAAGTCCCCAAAGAATATCCCGAACGTGGGTGGAAATGAAGACGTGGAATTTGTCCAGAGTCCCCTGAGCTTGGTTTGCAACGGGATTTCATTTTAAATGCAGGACCCATTCTCCCTCCTGGCGCCTGGGATTGGGGGGTGCCATTTTGCATCCTGGGAATGCGGCTCCCGTGACCTTGCGTGAGCCGGGCTGGGCTGGCCACCACCGATAAGCTGGAGGCCTGAGTGCCCAGGTTCATCTGGGGAGAGCAGCCGGCGCTGTCGATAGGCAGAGAAAATCTGTGACTAATTATGGCAGATGAAAGTATGAAGTAATGACTCCTTCTTGAGGGCTGGGCAAGCTGAAGAGCCTGGCTCTCTGGATGCGTTTGGAGACTGCACAGCCCCTTCTGAAACCAGCAGTAAACTTTAATGGCTGCAAGTTCTGTGACTTGGCGGGCTGCGGATTGAACGGCGCATAGAACTCATGAATCCTCTGGGGTGGGAGCTAATTAGGGTGCAATTTTTCAATTACGGAACATTGAGCGAGCCTCTCCCCGGACCCCCACACCATCCCTCAATGGATACACTCCATTTGTCTGTTTTCCTTTATTTCTTAATCATCTGATGATATGACAGCAATTATTTGTCATTTGGAAGAGAAAATCGTCACGGAGCTATTGTTTGCCTCCTGAAACCCCAGCTCTTCTGTGGAGATGGTTACATTTGATAAATGTTTTGCATTCCCGCCGCGCCTCCCCCACTCCCACCGGGGGTTGGTGTGGCAACAGGAAAACATTAGCCTGTGACGCTAGCCTGCTCTGATTGAAACGCCATTTGTAGAAAGGCCTGGAAAAGAGCAGGATCGAGTTTAAAAGAGCCGCAGCCCAGAGCTCCAGGCCCACCCACGTCACCTAGGTTGAGGCTGTGGGACATTTGCTTGGGGAAATTTGGTCACTTCTCCGAGCTAATAAGCCAGCATGAGAATCAGGAATGCAAAACAGAAATGGAGCACAAAGAAAAAAGGCAAAGAAGAAAGCCGCGCTCCGCCAGAAATGGGAAAACTTAAATGACTTTGTTTAAATGTCATGGTACTCTCAAAGCCCTGTTCTCATATGTATGCAAGTTAATTAAATGGAAAAATGTCAAATTAGTTGCTTAAAATATTAATGGCAGGAATTATCCCAGATTCTAGAGCAGGCAGAGTAGAGGAAATGAACCTTTTAGGGCTTAACCCTTTTTTGGGTCATCTTCCTCTCACAAAATAGAGCTTTCATTCAAGCATGAAAAGATCAGTCACGACTAAAGAGTTTTGTGGGTTTCAGGACCTGAGCTTTCCGGTGGGTCTGCAACCTGTCATTCTGTCTGTGATATAGAACTCACTAGTGCCATTTACTTTGGCAGCACCGGCTTCACGTGGGGGATTTGAGGTTTCCAGAAAGGCCCAAATAATCATGACTGTGTCCCACTGGTCTGTTCTGGGGTCTGGGTCCATTTTTTTTCTTTTGGTTTTTGAAGGGTATTTTGGTTTAAAGAACCCATTACAGTGCAAAATATGAAAAGATGGTACAAAGAGGGGCACCAATGTTCTACTCACCGAATGTTTATTCAGTACCAAGGAGGTCTAAAGGTTGTGCTGAGCAAAATGGTGGGAAAAGGGTGAGTCCTAGACTCAAGGGTTTTGGATCTGGCAGGGAGAGGCCACAGGGTTCCGAATCTAGTCTCGTGTTAGCATGTAGGGGAACTGAAACCCCGAGAAAACAAGGAACATTCCAAAGGTCACACAGCTACTGAGTAGTGATAAAGCTCATTTGTTCATGCAACACAGTTCCTGCCCACCTCCCCCCGGGGACTTCCATATATTTGGGGACCACAGGGCAAATAGACACAGGCCTGTGCATGCCATATGCCTGACACTGTGGAAGGAAGGGCAGAGGATGGAAAGCAGGGACGTGGATATCAGGGAGACCTTCCCTCTATCAGCCAACCAGCATTTACCGCCCACCGTGGCAGCCAACTTTCCATGCCCACAAAAGCAGGCAGGCCAGGAAGGCAAGGGCTGTCTGTTGAGAAATTATGACTGCTCACCGTACAGACACACTTAAAATCACCGTGGGGAATTTGATAAGTTCGACCCTGACAGATGTTATCCTTCCTTAACAGATTAGGAAAGTAGGTGAATCTCTAAGCCAAGGAAGTGGCTGAATTGAATCTGCGGGAACTGATAATCCTACAGGAGGCAATGGGATATCGGTTTACTAATAACTGCAAATTAGCAATAGAAATACCAAATAATAGGGGTAGGGCTCAATTTCAAGTGGTAACCTCAGAAGGGGGAGGAGATATTCTGAGATGCTCTGTGGGAAAAAAAATTCCAAAAAATTTAGGGAAACCCTATATATATATATATTTTATCAGCCAGTGAGGTCAGCTGAATCATGGACCCCGAATACCACATCTTAATCTCCAGAACCTATGAATGCTACCTTCTATGTGGCAAAAAGGACTTTGCAGATGTGTTTCAGTTAAGCATCTTGAGATGGGAAGATTATTCTGGATGATTCTTGTGGGCCCAATGTAATCACAAGGGTCCCTATAAGACAGGGGCAGGAGGGTCAGAGTGAGGAGGAAGAAATGTCATATAACAGAAGCAGAAGTTGGAGTGATGCACTTCGAAGACAGAGAGAGGAGCCCTTAACCAGGAGATTCAGGTGGCCCCTCGAAGCTGCAACAGGCAAGGCAGCAGGTTCTCCCCTGGACCGCCCCCCCCCCCAACCCCCGCCAGAAGGAACTAGCCCTGTCAATATCTTGACTTTAGCCCAGGGAGACAGATTTTGGAGCTGTAAGAGAATAAATGGGGCTGCTCTAAGCCACTCAGTTCCTGGTCATTTGTTACAGCAGCAAAATAAGAAACTGATACAGGCCGTTACTGCTAAGTGCTACTTTCTCATTCCTTGGCCGTAAGAGGTTGGGTGGGGCAACTCTGGTTCAGATTATAGGTTTTGCTTTTAAGTCTCCTCATCAGCTGCATTCTGGGAGAGTGGCTGCCAGGGGTGTGCTCTTTTCAGGGCAATGGCAAAAATGGGAGAGCAAACTAGCAGACGCTCACCATGTCCGTGGCCATTTCAGCCCCGAGACACCCCACTTCTACCCATCTTCCATTGGTCACATGGCCAAGCTGAACATCCGTGAGAATGTGGAACTATACACGGCCTGGTCTAGGGGGAGGCACTGCAGAATCATATAGCAAAAGGCAGGGATGCATGATCCTCACATTGGGGAGGGGTAGTAAATAGTTGTGACCTGCCACACTTTCCTTGAAGATCCATAATTCACGTTAACATGCGGACAGCTCTGAGAAGTCCTGCAGAAAATAAGTTTGTCTAACTCTGTTCACACAGTGTTCCCCAAGCTTTTTGGAGAACAGAGCCCGACTATTAACCTACAAGGTTAATATTTTGAGACATGCTCATGAAGTTCAAGGGAGAAGACAGTGGGGCTTCACTGGGTCTTGAAGAGTGGATTCAAGCAAGCAATGAGGCTTTTACCACTGGTGGAGCAAAATGCAAGTTTTTCATGTGAGTTCATGTCCCCTCTCCTCAAGGGACCCTTTCTCATGAGAATTTTATCAAATACTCCATTCCTTCATGGACAAGAAGAACCCGGAATGATATCCTTGTTGTCTAAAAGAGCAAACACCACTGTCTGGGAGTCCAGTCTGTCCTAGCCCAAGGGTCCCTTGGAAATTGCTCAAAAGGTAGGTGCTCACTCTCATCCAAGAACTGGAGCATCTCCTGGCAGCTGGGCTTCCTACAAACAAGCATGGATTTGGGAAGTGTTGCTGGGTGGGAAACAGACAGACAGAGGTGGGTGAAACAGGTTTCCCACCAGAGTCGATCATCAGGCCCGCTACTAGAAGTTTTCCCCTTCCCACGAGGACCTAGATGAGGAACAGGCAGAGGAGCAGAAAAGAGGTTAGGCGCTGTCAACTCCAACCCATGCAGGTGAACGGACTCCCTGACTCCAGGGGTCCCCCAGAGCAAAGCGGGGAGCCTCTTGCCTGGGGAGGCCTCCACTGCTCTGAGAAACAGGGGTGAGGAGGACACGCTATCCCCGTGCCCTGCCTGCCTCCCTCACTGTGAGTCACCACAGCGCTGCCCGGAGAGGGCTGACCACTCTGTGGGATGATGACTTATTTGACACACTTAATTAGCCCATTTCCATGTAACATGTTTTAACGGAGGCCATTACAGCCTAATAAAAGGAAACAATAGTGCCATAAATCCCAGGATCAATAGAAGGGAAAGCAGCGAGGCTGAGAGCCGCTTCCTCTGAAAGACCCAGAGGGGCTTCAGGGATGCAATTCCCCTTGAAATTGAAGGATGAGGGGAAAGAATGGGTGCTGGCTCAGCCGCTTGCCTGCTCACCCACGCATTCAGCAAATAGTTAGGGGTGGGCAACTCTGGGCCCGTCTCTCCCTGAAACCCCTAGGCGGTAGACAAAAGGCACAGCCTGGGGGAGGAGAAAGACACAAGAACAAGAATGTCACCGTTCAGTGTGGCAAATGTTATGAACAAGAGCTGGCAAGAGAGACTTCCTGGAGGCAGAATATTTGAATGGGTTTTGAAGGATAAACACGAGTTTTCTGGGTGGAGAAGGGGGTGGGGGAGGACAATGCCGGGAGCGGGAAGAGCACATGGAAGGAAAGAGGCATGGTAAATTTGGGGAACCAGGAGTGTGAGAGAAGCAGAGAGAGGGTGTGGCTGGAGAGGTATATCGAGGCACTTTGCCAAGCTGGATTTGGGATTCTTTGGAAACTCAGAGAAGTTGAAGAAGACCAGAAGGCAGTTACCAGAGACAAGTACTGCAGAGAAAACTCCTTGTCTTGGTTCATGTGGGACCCCTGAAGGACTGGCCTGGAGCCCTGTGGCTTTGCAGGAGCCCCAGTCCCAGCAAACCTGGGAGGGACACTGCAGCCCCTTCTGCTTTGTACCCAGGCAGAAGTACACCCCAGCACCGAGATGAGCACGGCATCAATTCATAGCTTTGGAGGCAGGACTGGAGGGGTGGAGGAAGACAGCAGAACAGCAACCTGTCCATTCACTTGGAAGGAAGGGGCTTGACTGATCAGGAGAAGCTGCAAAAGTGTGCTGAGGGACACATGAGACATTCACACCCCGGGCGGCTCCGGGAGACACTGTCAGCTCTTTGTGAGGCACCATGCCTATGTGGGATGCATGCCTGTGGCTGGTTAGCCTAGTGGTGAAAGCCTTATATAGCAAGGTCAAGGCCACCGGCTTAGTCTGCTTCTCTGGTAATGATAATCAGAAATCTCACAAGTCCGTGTGTTGTATTCAAGAGGAGAGCTGGATTCTTAGCTCAGCTTGGCCATCAGCCAGTGGCTTCACTGTGGACGACTCACTCTATCCGTCTGAATTTCAGTTTCTTGATGGTAAGTAAGTTTTCCTCAATAACTCTTTCTTTCACCAAGGCATCCAATCAAGTCCAGTTGATTTTACCACCCAAAATACGTGTCCTTCCCCCTAGCTGAAGCCCCCATCCGAAGTTGTCACTGGGGAACTGTCGGAAGCCCTGAGCTGGGTTTCTGACTTGCCTCTTGCTTCTTTGTTACGCAGGGTCTGCGTCAGGTCTGTGAGGAGCCGGATGGTAGACACTTAGGCTTTGTGGGCCACATATGTCTATGTTGCATATTCTTCCTTGGTGGAAACAACCCCAGTGGCCACCAGCTGATGAATGGAGAAACCAAATTTGGTATGTCCGTTCAATGGGATATTATTTAGCCATGAAAAGCAATGAAAAGTAATGCTATAACATCACTGAACCTTGAAAACATTATATTAAGTGAAACGGCCATATATTATAGGTTCCATTTATAGGAACTATCCAGAATAGGCAAATCCAGAGACACCGAAAGTAGGGCTGGGGTGAGATGGGGAAATGGGAGGTAGTAGCCAAAGGGTATAGGGCTTCTTCCTGAAGAGATGAAAATGTTCCAAGATTGACCGAGGTAAAGGTTGCAGGAGTCTGAGAGTAGACTAAAAGCCATTAAATTGTATACTTTAAATAAGTGAATTATTTTTTTTAAATTTTTTTATTAAATTATTTTATTTTATTTATTTATTTGACAGAGCGAGACACAGCGAAAGAGGGAACACAAGCACGGGGAGAGGGAGAGGGAGAAGCAGACTCCCAGCTGAGCAGGGAGCCCGATGCGGGGCTCGATCCCAGGACCCTGGGATCATGACCTGAGCTGAAGGCAGACGCTTAATGACTGAGCCACCCAGGTGCCCCTAAATAAGTGAATTATGTGATATGCAAATGATTTCTCAGTGAAGTTGTAGTAAAAAAAAGATTTTCAGCTCCCAGGCCATACAAAAACAAGCTGTGGACCACATTTGGCTCATGGGCTGTTGTTTGCTGACACAGAGGTTCTTCATTACTGCCAGAATGCATGGTCTAAACGGCAGATCTGATTTTGTCACTCCCCTGCCGGGAAATCTTCAATGGCTCCCCATTACCCACAGGAAAAAGAACTAATTCTTTGGCTCTCATACATGCTCTTCCACACTCTGTCCCCAGCTGGTTTTCCTAGTCTCCTGTCCTTCCATCCCTCTCCATGCAGCAACCACATGGATGACTGTTCATATCCACTGACACTTCCCTTTGATTTGATTTCTGTAGTACCCTCTGCCTTCAGGATTCTGGAAAGTTCTTACTTATCTCTGAAACATTCACTCGGGGATCCCTTTCCTTTACCGCACCTCCTGCAGTCTCCCTGGGAGAATGGCTTACTACTCTAGTATTGTGTGGTCTTGGATTGTATTTATTTGATTAGATACACGCTTCCCTTCAGAAGACCGTGAGCTCCTTGGCAGCCGCAAAACAGGAACCATGTCTTTTCTTCTCGGCCCAACCAGTGCTCAGCACAAGTTCCTGGCATGCAATCAACATTTAGTAACGGCTTTCTTGAAATAAATTGAAGCCTGGTGAGATGCAGACTAGCTAAATGGTATCAGAGGAATTCAGCAACATCTCACGGCAGAAAAGGCTCCCGGAGGGTATCTAGTAACCTAAGCCCCTCATTTTCTGTGATAAAACTTGCTGGAGTCATCCAGCAAGGAAGGGCTGAGGCTCATCTGAGTCTGAGTCTCCGCCCCCCACCCAGGGGCGCTTGTGTGCACATCTCCGTGTCTTTCCACAATCCCTTCCAACAGGAACGCTGTGGGATTCGAGGCAGCTTGCCACAGGCAGGTTTTACAGCCATCTCCTTGGCTCGGCTCAGCCAAACATCCTGATGGCCAACAGCCCGCTTCTCCTCTCTCCCTCCCATTCTGGGCACTCTGGAGCTCCCTAGAAGGGGTCAACTACCTCAGGAGTGGCCGGAAGAGCAGGCCGGCACCTCCGGGCATGGCTGGCTGCAGGAACAGAGAATACGGCCCACATTCT
Organism: Mirounga leonina; assembly: GCF_011800145.1. Classification (NCBI taxonomy): domain Eukaryota; kingdom Metazoa; phylum Chordata; class Mammalia; order Carnivora; family Phocidae; genus Mirounga; species Mirounga leonina. The sequence continues at coordinate 43,628,817 of NW_023270839.1, forward strand.
GACGCAGCTGGAGCGGGAGGTTGGACCCCAGCTCAGACTTGGATCCCGCAGTTTGATTTATGGTATTGGGTACTTGTTGCAAACATGTTTTTCCTACGCCTGGGAACACCCCAGGCTGACTGTGGTTTTCTCTTTCTTTTATTGTGTGTGTGTGTGTGTGTGAGAGAGAGAGAGAGACAGAGACAGACAGAGACAGACAGAGACAGAGACAGAGAGAAAGAGAGCCATTTCTGAGCCAGATGCAGGATCAAAGTCCTTACAGGCTGCTAAATAATTACAGAAGATTCTGGATCTCACAAAGGCGTGTTCCTTCCATGCAGGTGCATGTAGAGCCGGCTACCACCTCTGTAGCCTGCTGCCGAGCTCCTACTATGTTCCAGCCCCTCGCGCTATCGCGCTCCGCAGGAACTCCGTGCACTGGGAGGGACCCCCCTTGTGTGCAGGATGAGGGAGTCATGAGCAGGAGAGGTTCCAAGGTGTGCTTAAGGCCCCCGCTTAGCTAGACCCGGAGTCTGTCCTTTGTTTCTGCCACTTTAGCGCTCGAACCTTCCCCTCCTTTGGCCAGACACCAGGTTTTCGCCCCGACAAACATGCGGTCCCCATCTCCTGTGAGCTTCATCAGGCTTTGTGGATAGCTTGACTGAAACTGACCAAATTCCGAGCTATTTTTTGGGCCCACGTCTATGTTTTTGTATTGATTCACTGACTTCTTAAGCTGCAAATCAGCCATTCCAATGTGTCTCATTAGCAGAGGAAGAAATCCAGGACTCGGGAGGTCAAGCACCACGCCCGAGGTCAGCTAGCTACTGGATGACGGACGGAGCTAGGATGTGGGCCCTTGTCCCTTATGTCTCAGCTAAAGCCCTTTCTGACCTGCTGTGCTGCCTTCATGCTCTCTTTGTCCACTGAAACCTTTTGGACCCTATCTCTTATCACTTCTACGTCAACAGTGCGTCGGGTCCCTCCCCAGCTTAGGTTGTGTTTACATCCTCGGGTGCTCTCTTGTCTCCATGGGTGGAAACAGCACAACAGATCAGGAGCCAGGAAATGCAGGGTCTGTTCGTGGTCTCCATGGGGCTGGCTTCCAGGGGCCTCCAGCCCTTGCCTAAGCCAGCCCCTGCACGGACACCAGCACAGATTGGAGAGGCCTTCCCTGTTTTAGAGAGGAAACACGGAGGCCAGAAAGGATAGAAGTGACTAACCCAAGCACACACAGAGATTACAGTCCATTGAAGACCAGAAATCGTTGCCTCTGCTGCAAGGTGTGGCTGCAGGTTTGAGGAGACATTTGTCTTTTCCTGTGGGTCCTCATGAGCAGGGAGGCAGATGCCAGCTCTTCTGAGGAAGCACGTCCTAATGGTCAGTGTTGTTTGAATGGCAAGAAGATTATCTGAGAGGTAGTGAGCTCCCTGTGGCGGGAGATGACCAAGTAGAGGCTGCACACATTCCCCCCCACCATGGAGCAGGGTTCAGACTGAAGAGAGCTCAGTGACCTCGGTGCCTACCCAAAGGACCCAGGCCCCCAGGATCCAAGACTCTTGCCTTTGCTTCTGGGAGAGTCCGGGAGCAAGAAGGGGTGGGGTATAGCTTCAAAGATGGAAAAAACCTTCTGCCTAAAGAGGTCTCATTGTTGGCCATCAACCAAAGATTTTGTGGGACACTCTTTGAAATGTAGGTCTGGGTCTTATTATTTAACCTTAGCCCCTGAGGGGCTGTCTAACTAGATGAAAGGCCTCAGCACTTAGAGGGTGTTACAGAACCTCCTTCTGGGGAAACAAGCCCAGGAAATGGGCGGGGATGGTCCCGGACACTCAGTTGGAATTGATGGGCAGATGAAAGTGCAGGAAATGGCCCAGCATTCAATTCTGGGCAGGAGCCTGGACATCTTCATGGACCAGTGGGCTACGGGCCTCAGCATCCAGGACGCCTCTTCTGGGAGGTGAAGCAGCTCTGGATGCCTATCCTGGCCCCGCCTTTTAGGAGTTGTGTCCGCGGGTAAGTCACGTGGCATCTGAGTGTGGGTTCTTGCTCCAGGTCATGGTGGAAGTGACTCCTCTCTCTTGGTGTGGGGAGTGCCCTCCGAGAGCAGGTATGTGATGTTCCTAACACAAAGCGGGGGGAGGAAGTGGTTTGAATCCCACAACTTGATTTACCGAGAGTGTAGTCACTCTTCGAAGTTTCTTCCTCAGCTTGGGGCCAGCCCAGACCAAGTGTGGTTTCCTCTCTCTGTGTGTGAGCCTGTGTGTGCGTGCAAGTGTGCATGCATGTTAGTTATCTGTCCTTCGCTCGCCACAGGGTTCATGTCCACCAGAGGAGCCCAGGACCCTCAGACCTGCCCAACATGCTGAGACGTTCTGGGGCCCCGCCAGACACATGTATACCACAGTGAGTGTTCATGGGGTGCATCTTGCAGACGGGTGGAAGTGGGGTAGGGTAGCGCCCCTGGAAAATCAAATAATGGTGCAAACCACAGAAAATAAAACCATGTAAGCAATAGAATTCTCTTCATGCTAATTTTGGCTCTTACAGATTTTCTTGAATCTTTGATGCCTGACGTTACCTCCCTGTTAGAATCTGGTGTAAGTCGGGGTCTGATTTGACACCAAATTAGCTAAGTTAATTATTTTCTTTGTCTCTAGGTTCTTTCAGAGAGCACCTTCCTTTCCAGACTGTCTGCCCCCAGAAAGCTTTGAGAATCACTGAAAGTCACCGCTCAGAAAGGAAGATTTTTCTTCAGCAGGTAAGAGACGTGGGAATCTAGATGTGGTTCTCCACCAATCCAGCTTTGACAAGCTGCCTCACCTCGCCAGGCCTTGGTATGCCAGTTCCGTTTGGAGAACAACAATGCCTGCCCCATCCTACCTCACGGGAGCGGAACAAGGCTCGAGAAGATGGAAGCCTGTGAAATGCCAGGTCAGTCTGTTCCAGCTGATTCTCACCTGAGGGAATTCCACAGGGGCTCCTACTGACTCCGTGCAAAGGTTACGCCAGGCTCCAGGACTTAGAAATGGCGGGACCTACCTTCTGCCCCCACAAGCTAACAGTCTATCCTTGTTTCTAGAAGTGGACTTCCAGTCTTTGTGCCTAGGTAGCATAGAATCTGTCTGCCCGTGAGTTTTTGGCTGTGGAGTTCTTGCCATGCTTGCCTACCTTCCTCCCCGCAACGTTCTCATCCTTTCCCCACCCCACATGCTTGCTCTGAGGCGTGTAGAGCTGGAGGGGTGTTTGTATGCCCTCTTGTCCATGTGGGAGTTGAGGCCAATGAAGCTCAGAGGAGTGACTGACTCACCAAGACCCCATAGCAAGATGGCAGCCGATGGGAGACCAGGTCTCCTGCCTCCTTTTTTTTTTGAACAGATTATCAAGCTTTATGTACCTTTATTTTCAACACATGGGGCATATAATATAAAGATTTCATACTGGGCAAATGATATTCATTAAGCCAAAGAAGGGAAAAAAGGGGAGGAATTTGCATTGTTTTGACTACACTGTTTAAAATATAAGTATGCAGATTTTATCACCGAAAAAAATCCGAGTTGTGTTTATCAAGGACTTAAACTGAGCCTAGGACTTTTTCACACCTCAGTTAGAAAGAAAACACCACAAAAAAACTTCAGAAAACATAGACTAAAAGTTCTTTGGCTGCCGAGGCCATAAGGGCTCTTTTGCATTGTGCCAAGAGAAGTGACATCGGGCCAGAGATTAAATGGTTGTGTCTCACTTTGTGCAGGTTACCGACTTGCTTACTTGTGATACTACGAGAAGGTGGCTGGGAGGGGACCAGCCTGTGGGGGCCGAAGGAGTACGTGGAACAGGAATGTCATGTGTGCTCATTTCTTTGCCGGCAATGAGTTGCAAAGCAGAAAGACCTGGGAAGCTCAGAGCTCGGGTGGCCCAGAACAGTCACTGTGTCACCGAAGGGCCAGGAGGAATGGCAGGCCTGGAATTTCAGCAGCACTGGGGCTCAGGATTAGTGAGGGAGGACATCTTAGGGAGGGCCCTTCCCAGCTCCCGTGAACCCAACCCCGGGCGAGCCAGTGCCTGGGAATACCTCCACGTCGTCCAGGGCCTGTGCAGGCAAAAGAGTAGGGTCAGTGGGCCTGGACCAGCCTTCCGGCCTGCCTTTCCTCACAGAAAAACATGGTCTTTGTTCCAGGCTTGTCCAAGACTGTCTCCTTGAGTTCTTCCACAGAGGTCACCACCTGGAGACCTGTGTGGGCTTTATGTGGGCTGCAGACAGGTTTAATTTGCTGGGATTTTCCTTCAGGAACTGTGATCGCTGCCAGCATTGAAACACTGGGTGTTTTCACATTAAAAAAAAAAAAAAAAAAAAATCTGGCCTTTCTTGGGAACTTGGGAAATCTGGCCACACTGGGCTGGGTTCCCACATGACCACCATCACCCGAGCTGGCTGCATCCCCGTCACCCTTTGGCCAAAAGCGTGTTTGCCTTGGTCCCCACCCAGCCGCTCTCACCCGTTCTCACTACCTTGCCTGGCCCTGTGGCATGTGCGTCTGTGACCCATGCCCGAGTCTGTCTTTATTTTATAGGTGAGGACACTGAAGGCCTGGTTTAAAAGTCACGGAAATCAAAGCTCCGAGGGTCCTTCCCCCCAGCTGTGCATTTGTTGTCCCCATCCCCCACTAACCCCCCAGGGATCTCCCACCCTTTTCAAGCAGCTCCAGGCTCTGCTGGCCAAAAACAGCTGGGCCAACAGGACAGGCGGAGATGTTGGCCCTCACCCCACCCCCACCGTGGAATGTGCCCCCATCCCCTCCCCCCCACACACAGCCATTGCAATTTCCAGATTGAAGATTCCAGGCAGGCTGGGGCGTATTTCCCACCCAGTGTCTGGGGCCTATTTTCTCCTTCAAGTCATTACAAGTTCCACGTCTCTAGCAACCCAGGGGCTTGGAGGCGGAGCTGCCTTTCCTCACAGCCCGGGGTGCTCCGACACCAGGTTTTCTCTGTTCCTTTTCCATATGCCCCGCTCTAGCCTTTGGTCTGGGTGCAGCTTGTCAACATTAAATAAGCACTTCTTGTAGTTCACTCATAACAATTCTTTAGATCTTGGAAGCCAGGCTGTGGAGCTCTGCATATGCATAGATCTCATTTTCACACAACAGGCTGCTTAGCAGATGGGGACCCAGACCAGCCTCCAACATTTAGCAGAGAGTTAAGATGTGGGAAACTAGGTGGCTTTTAACCAGCCCGGACTGCTGCCAGCATTCAACCTTAGAGAATTTTCACAGGGAAAAGGGAAAAAATAAAATAAAATAAAAAAAAAAAACCAACAACAAAAACACACACACACACACACACAAAACCAACAAAACCACAGTTTTCCTTGCTCCCCCAAACCAGATGGCAGATGGTATGGAACCAATAAAACACAGATTCAAACGTTTGTTTATTTAACTTTGAATGTAATATGGCTTCGTGGTCCCTTACAAGGAATCACCAACCTTGCAACCAGAGAGATGACATTCGTCAAACTTCAGAGCAGCGTTTGGAGGTGCTCCTGAAGAGGCTGTGGAGAGGGACCAGGGATAATTCCTGGCCAGACCCCAAGCCTCGTGGCCCGTTTGCCTCTCCTGGTGAAAACCCAGGAGGTCCTCATGAACGCTGACCGACGCTTGGTTTCTGTTGCTTGTCTTTTGTCAAGGTTCAGTCCAAGAGGCAGCCAGCCGCATGAGGAATGTTCCTGCGTCATTTCTAAAGCAGCTGTGGACGATGTTGGTCTGGGCCACCAGGGTGAGAGACCATGAAAAAACGGTCTGAGCCCTTGAGAAAAGGCTCTCCTTCATGGTGCTTGGGGTTTGTGATATCAGAAAAGGAGCGTTTCGTGAGGCCGTGTGGTGCCCTTTCTGTTTGGGCTTCCCAGAGACCTCGGGCAAAATTATATGCTCAGTTGAAATAACTATCTACATTAGTTAAGATTCTTTTGGTTACCAGTGGCAGAAACCCAACCCAAACTACTTTAAATAAAAAGATAATTTATCAGGTTAAGTAAGAGCAGATGGTTTCAGAGATGGCTAGAATCAAGGGCTTAATGTTCCCCGGGCTCCCTTTCTAGATCTTAGATTGGCTTTTTCTACAAACCAGCCCCATACCTTAAACTGTCCCCCAAATCACATCTTATGAGTTCGGCAACCCCAGGAGAAAGGCATTCTCGTCCAGCAGCTCCGTCAGCAAATTCCTGCTCAGCACATAGGCTTGTTTTTGAACCTAATACAGTGGCCAGACACTTGGGGTACTCTTGACTGGCCAAACCTGGGCCATGGTGACCCTCTCTATAGATGGGAAGAGGGGCAAGATTAGCACTATCTTAAGCATATGGAATGTATTCCCTAATTGGAAATATGGGGTGGGGGTGGGAGGAGCCAGGCCAGTACATGTCAACTTTAGCCTGGGCTTCTGGCATAGCTCTCTGTCCCCTCCCCTAATTCATTTTATGTCTCTCTCGTTCTTCTCTCTCTCTCTCTAAATCAAGTTAGTAAATATGTATCTTTCATCATAAGCAATACTAAAATTATGGAAAGTAGAAGTAACTTATTCTGCAAAGATGAAAGATTGAATGTACTCTAAAATATGGAGTTCTTCGGTAAAACTGAACCATCTTTGATTCAGAATGCCAAAGCCAGAGGGAGGTGCAGAACTCAAACTGTTCATAATGTTGGTTGTGGATGAGCTCACGGAGGCCCAGAGGGGGGCTGCCTTGTCCAAAGCCTGGTTGCAAATCATCTGCAGAACCTGGAAACCAAAACCTGATTTCAGACTCAGGGCTCTCCCTGTTGCCTGTCTGACTATGGCTTCTCATCTTCCTATGTTGCTCTCCCAGGGCCTGACCCTTGTTCTGGAGTCTTCTATGAATTGGCTGGCAAGAATACCTGACCAGTGTATCAACTTTTAGGGGTAAAGCATCCCAGGACTCTCCACTGGGACTATTTAGGTCTTCCATACCCAAGAGAAGGCATTTTTAAGAATGATCTCTGCATCAGTTTGTTAACTGCTGAGTAACAAGTTAGCACAAATGCAGCAACTTCAAACAACACACACATTTATCATCTCACAGGTTCCATTGGTCAGGAGACCCGGGATGGCTTAGCTGGGTCTTTGGCGCAAAAGCTCGCAAAACTGAAACCGAGGTCTAGGCTGGGTTGTAGTCTCATCAGGAGGCTCACCTGGGGAAAGATCCATGTCCAAGCTCACTGGGTTGTGGCCGAAGTCATTTCCTTGTGGCCGTGTGACCAAGGTCCCTGGCTTTTTTGCTGGCTGGGAGCTGGAGGCCACCCTTAGGTCCTAGAAGCCATCCCCCCCCCCCCGCCCCAGTTTCTTGCCACATGGGCTTTCCCAACATGGCTGCCAACTTCATCAGGCCAGTGGGGAGAAACACTCACTCTGGCCTAGAGTTTTATATAAAGCTCCATAATCATTTGACTGAAAGCCTATCACCCTTTCCTTATAACAATCTAACCATGGAAATGACATCCCATCACCCCTACCCTACTCTGTTGGGTAGAAGCAAGTCACAGATTCTACCAGGGTGGATATTATTTGGGTGACCTTGGGATTCTTCCTTCACAATCCTTCACACCTTGGTGAATCAGCCTGCATGTACTCACCTCTATATAAGAGGGAGCTCCTCCTGCTCCATGCCAGGCAGCACACACACCGGTCTCTGCAGACAGCCAAGTAGGGATGATGGGCCTATGAGCAGATAACGGCCCTATGGTAAGGCACATGCCAAAGGCTGCATGTTTGAAGGGGCGGGGGTCACATAGGATAGAGTGTCTCCTTGGGCTGGGGGGCAGGGGAGGGCAGAGGGTCAGTGAGGGCTTCCCAAAGAGGCGGACACTGGCGCAGCCTTGATGGATCAGTAGGACATCGAGGAAGACAGAAATGGTGGCAGAGAAGTCCAAGATGTGGATGCGAAAAGGCAAAGGGGGTCTGGGGAACTATGAGTGATCCGGTGTGACCAATACAATCACCCTGAGGAGATGGGGGTGACGCTAAATCACCGAGGGACTTACAGGCCAGGCTTAGAGGTGTCTTCCTTCTGGGGTCCATGGAAGGTCACCATGACACCATAACTGGGGAATTGGGGACAATGGCATGATAAGCTTGGGGCTTCAGGGAGAGAGGACTTCCAGCAGGAGGCTGAGCTGGGAAGTCACTGTGGGGAGAAGACAAGCCTGGCTTGGATGTACTAAAGAGGGCCCCCTCCCCGCTCTCCCCCACAGAAACCCCCGGGAAGACAGACCTTCTTAGAGCCATTTCAGGCAGCCAGGTTGTCAGGATGATGAGTTCTGCAGCCTAGAGGTTCTGAACCAAAGGAGAAAAAAGCCCCAACAAGCCCCATTTCACTGCCCTTGACCTTGTAGTAGAGCTCTAAGTGCAAAATCTGTCATCTATTAATCTGTTAGAAGTTGACAAAAGGGACTTTGATCAGAGGTTGTTTTTCCCCCCTTCTTAAGTTTCCTGATGACACATAATAGCCCATTTCAGCCGGAGGGCCGGAAGCACGGCCCTCATTCTGCTCACTTCAACCCCAGTGGCCTCCCGCCCCGTGGCTTTCTCCCCGCCCCGATATTAATTGGCCTGTAAGTGGTTACATGTGTTCCTTTTTATGTGTCAGTTGGAGTCTGTTATTTGAACTTCACAGCTATTTGGGAACACAGGAGTGATGCTCTCGGCCCAAGTTGGGAAATGGAACAGTCCAGAATCTGTTGTGCTGGCTCCTACCTCCTGATTTTTTTTCTTCCTCTATCCCTTGAGGTCTTGATGTCCCCCGCCACCACCCCCGCTCCCTCCCCATCATGCTCCTCTGCGTGAGGCCCCCCGACACAACACGGCAGCCCAGCTCTTGGAACCATGAAGTTCACAGCCAAGAGAAGCCTCGGAGAGCCCCAAACTGTAGCTTCTGCTTTTAAAGAAATTAAAAGTCCTGGAGGGGCTATCGTGTACACATTTCTTACATGTGAGTTCTCTTGTTTCGTCCTCAAAATAACTCCGTGAGTTAGGAACCACATTGCCACTTTCACATGGGGAAACCGGAGACTGTGGGAGACTAAGCAAGAGGGCTCCAGGGCCGGATTGCCAGAGATTGTGTCCTGCCTCTAACTCTTACCAGCTGTGTGATCTTGGACAAGTTGTTGAGCTTCTCTGTGTCTCAGATTGCTTGTCAATAACGGGTCTACTAATAGTACCTACTTCAAAGGGCTGTGGTGAGGATTAAATTGATTTAGTGTTTTTAGGGGCTTAGGGCAGGGGCTGGTGTAGAGAAAGCACATGTGTCAGCTGATGGGGGTCTGCAAGACTGTGTGTGGTACATGGTGCAGAAAACTGCTTCTGGAGGGAGATGCCCTTGGTTTAAATCTCAGCTACCCCAGGTAGCTGTGTGAGCATGGGTGAGTTACTTATTTTCTCAGTTTTCCCATCTATGAAATGGGGATATTCCCCACGGTTGGGGGGGGGTCCCTCAGTGAAATGCTTAGCTCCCCAAATAATTACCCTGGAGTAAATTTCACCAACTGATAAGCCTCATTCAACCTCACAAAGGTTTTCATCTGATCTTTAGTGACCCATTTTATTTTTATTTATTTATTTTTTAAACTTTTAAAGTTGTTTTTTTTTTTTTAAAGATTTTATTTATTTATTTGAGAGAGAGAATGAGATAGAGAGAGCATGAGAGGGGGGAAGGGTCAGGGGGAGAAGCGGACTCCCTGCTTAGCAGGGAGCCCAATGTGGGACTCGATCCCGGGACTCCAGGATCATGACCTGAGCCCAAGGCAGTCGCTCAACCAACTGAGCCACCCAGGTGCCCTAAACTTTTAAAGTTTTTGAGAGGAATCTTTATACCCAACATGGGGCTCAAACCCACGACCCCCGAGATCAAGAGTCACGTGCTCTATGGACTGAGCCAGCCAGGATCCCCCAAGACCCATCTTAAATGTGAATAGATGTCAAAAAGTTATAAGTAATATCTTTGGCGAGATGAAAAGGTTTTGCATTCCAAAAAACCAAAACAAAATGTAAAAAGAAAAGGAGGGATCAAACTTAGAATAAAACAGAGCTCTTGAAAATTAAAATTAACAGACAAAAATCATGTTAAATAACACAACATTTGGAACACGAAGAGAACTGTCAGAAAGTAAAACAAAGAGACAAACAGATTGAAAGTAGGAAGGGAAGACAAGAAAATTGGAGGATCTATGTAGGATATTCAGCATCCAAATAGAGTTCCAAAGAGAGGAAAATGGAGAAAACACAGGGGAGGCAATATTTAAGGAAATAATACAAAAATAAAATCCTCAGAACTAAAATCATGAGTTTCCTTGACTGAATTCATCACATGCTCAACACAGCAAATGATGAAAAGACCCACATCAAGGTACATTATTGTGAAATTTCATAATACCATGGATAAAGGGAAGATACTGAAAGCTTCCAGAAACAAAAAATGAAAAACAAAAACAAAAACAAGACATGTGCAAGGGATCAGTTTACAGTTTAAATCCAGTTTGCCCTGGATTTCTCAACAATAGCTCTGGAAGCTGATTTACACCCTAGAATTCTATACCCAGCCAAGCTATTAATCAAATGTGGCCTTTTCAGTAGCAACACTGAACACTAGAGGCAAAGAAGCAATATTTTCAAAATTCTGAAAAAAAGTGATTTGCGACGTAGAATTTACATCCAGCCAAATAATAATCCAGCAGAGGCTCTAAAGACGTTTTTGTAAAGATTTTATTTATTTATTTGTGGGGGAGGGGTAGAGGGAGAGACAGAATCTCAAGCAGACTCCCCACTGAGCGTAGAGCCTGACGCACATGCGGCTCCATCGCATGACCCTGCGATCATGACCTGAGCTGAAATCAAGGGATGCTTAACTGACTGAGCCACCCAGTGGCTCTAAAGACATTTTTAAAACACTAATTTCTCCCAAATTTGCCTTCCATTTTTCCTGTTTCAGGATGCTACAAGAGGGAGTGTTCTGCTAAAATGAGGAAGTCAACCACAAAAGAGGCGGATGTGGAAAGCAGATAATCCCATGATGGAGAAAGTGAAGAGACCCCTAAGATTATTTGGAGAGATGTCAGGGTGGTAACTGTGGCCCAGACATAGCGCTGCATCTCTTCCTGCCGTCAGGGCCCCACCTCACTGTGGCTGCCACTGAGGGTCCCCTGACCGCTGCCTGGCTCTCGAGCGAGCCCCATCTGCCTTCCTGAGCCACCCCACCGCCACTCCTGGGCCAGCCTCCTCTCACGCCCTTCGCAGGACAATGGAGACTTCGTGAGCCCTCTGTGCACAGCAACTGCGGGAGACTCTGGTGCGGTCATCTCTTGTCTCCACTTGACTGCGCCAACCCGGGTGCCTCACCTTTCAAACAGGATCAGCACAGCATTGATGTCACCAGGGCACTGCAAGGATTAAATGAGTGAATATTTCTGAAGCACTCTGAATGGCATCTGACACGTAGTAATGCAATATTGGTTTTGGTTAAATGAAATACATTAGGTAGGAGCACGAAGGTAAACCTGTAGTAGGTTGGAAACGCGTCAGTTTAAACTTCAGCCACAGCTGAGGGGAATCTGCCAGCTCCTTGTCGTACACCCAAACACTCCGAAACTAGAGGCATTGTGCGAGAGGCATTTCAGCCCGGGATGCTGCTGTAAGTCTGACCATATCCGTTCCTGCTGACCACGACTTAGGAACGCCTCGTCCGCCTGAGGAGGAAGCTGGAGGCTTCTCCCCAGCCCACGAGTCTTGCTCGGCTGTCCTCTTCAGAGTCACCTTGAACCAGCCTTCCCTTGCCAACCATCCTCCCACTCCAGACACCTGCTTCGGGCAGCCCCTCACCAGCTGTGCTCCCTCCCGTCTCAAGACCTTCAGCCATGCTGTTCCCGCTGCCTGCCCTGCTCTTCCCAACACCACACCTTTTTCCTTTAGCTGCTTGCTACTTACCCCTTGGATCTCAGCCAGGTCATCATTTCTGCCAGGGAGCCTTCCCACGACCCAAAGGTGATCAGAAATCCCGTGGCGCCTTCTCCTGGCCCAGGGTATGTTTAATTCTTGCACTCAGTATGACGTCTGCCGCTCCTTGTATCCTCCATTCATTCAACGTAGCCTTACCGAGTGCCTATACTTACTGGCATGCCGGGCCTAGAAAATGCAGCAACGAACCCCATAGGCAGAAGCCCCTGCCCTCGGTGAGGTGGGTGTGCTATCGGGTGGTTTTTTTGATGTTACCATGTACCTGGCAGAAAGCAGGCTTCAGTAAATATGTGCTGCGAAATAAGCCACAGGAACATTGCCGCCTTCCCTGAGAGCGAAGATGGGGCTGGGGGCCCCCTCCCCCCTCCCAGGGAACTTGTGAAGATCTCCTAGTAGCAGGGGCAGGAAGCAGGGGTGCTGACGGGCAGTTTAGAGCAGTTTAGTGGCAGGTGAAGAGAAGCCCCACCCAGGCGGAAGGTCGCTGTGGTTTCTCTGGCGAATGTCCCCTTCCCCCCAACTCCCCCGCGTCACCTCCTGTTCATCTGGCCATGCTTGTAACCAGGCCAGCCTTCCAGATTAACCGGGGCTAAAGGGGGAGTGGGGGGAGGGCCGTTTCGCGAGTGGGTAACCCTGTGAGTAATCCAGAGAAACAGCTCTGGCCCGGTGGTTCACCCCAGGCTTGTTTGTGTCTCGTTTCCTCGGGCAAATCAGCCTCTTCATTTCACTCTGAGGTTTAGGGTTTCCCCTAGAGCTCGTGGGGAGTCAGGCCAGGATGTTTTGCGTCAGTGTGGGAAGTCTTGGAGTTGGCAGTAAGAGATGGGGTCGAAGTGAAGGTGACACAGGGTAGGGGCATTCGGGGGGTGTCCCTCTGCTTCATCCTCATGCCCTCGGTCGCTCCTTCCCAGGCCACGTGGCAGAAGGGTCTAATGGTAACACCTAAGGAGGCGGAGGATTTAGCCTTTCTTCCTGGCCAGGGGAAAGGTGGGGAGAGGAATAGGAATTAGGAAGCATGAGGCTCTGAGCAGGTGAGAAGCAATAGGCTCCATCTTTGGTACCCGAGTCAGGCGTGGAGCGCGCTTCCCACGGCCTTTGTAAGTGAGCGGGAGGAACTCAGGATCTCAGAGCACATCCTCTGGGGCTCAGCTCTATCACTTCGGGCCCATAAACAATGCATTTCTTTTCCACATATGCCCTCTGTGTCGGGCTTCAGCAGTAGAGACCCAGAGGAGATCATTCCTTGGCATTTATCCTGGAGAAGGTCACTCTATGTCCCCGATCCTCGCTTTCCCTATATGAAGGTCTTCTCTGCCTGCCTCGGAGGGTCACGGGGCTCATGCAGGACAGTGCCCTGCACATGACAGAGGGTCACAGCATATGTGCTGAAACAGCAGAATCCTCTTTAACAAGCTTCAATGAACCAACGCTCCAGATCGCTGGAGGCTGTCCATGCCCCTCAGCAAACACTGTCCCCATGCCCAGGACACATCAAGCCCTCAGTGCTAGCAGGTACTCTCTGCTTTTCCTGGGCTCGTCTGTTCCCGTCAGCTGAGCTCTGTGTGCTTATCAAGTGCTATTTGTGTTTGTTCTCAAGCTGTACCTATTACTCCAGCTAAATAATGCAATAATTATTCCATAATGCAATGAAATATGAGTGCAGAAAATAGAGTTGTTTCTTTGCAATCGAACTTGAGTGCTTTGGAGAGAATCAACACATGCGGTAACTAAACAACACTCGGTGAATCGAATGTAAGTGAGATAATAGTAAAGGTTAGAGGGGGAAAAAAAGACCCGTGAAAGTTGAGTCTTTGGCATTCAGCTTTATGTCCTCACTCTGCTTTAAAGAGACAGAGACTAGAAATTGTCAATGACACTTTGTGGGTGTGGTTTACTTGGGAAAGGTAACAAAGAATTCCAATCGGTGAACACAAAGGATTCCCCACTTTCTGTGACTGTTGGGGCCAAGTGACCCCGATCAAGCTGGATCTCACAGGGCCTGTCCTATAGCTGTAAAATGCCTCTTTGGGAACTGGAAGGGGAGAGTGTCAAGGCGGACTCAAGCCACATAGTTGGTGTGAGAGCCTCAGAGCTGGGAGAGGCGTCGTGGTCTTAGGCTAGGCTCTCCCGGGGGCTGACAAATTCACATGGCCCCCCGGCAAAGTGGCCATACAGGCTTTCTGTGAATGCCCCCGTGACTCAACACCCCTGAGTCCAGAGTCTGGCTCATTTTGAATCGTATTCTGGTAAGGGTGCTTGACTCATTTCATCTCCTTTTACTGTGCTCCTTGACGAGCCTTCCTTCACCTACAGGTGAAAACGCTCCATTACTTACATTCTGTTAAGAAGAAAGAAGGTCTAGGGCACCCGGGTGGCTCGGTTGGTTAAGCGACTGCCTTCGGCTCAGGTCATGATCCTGGAGTCCCGGGATCAGGTCCCGCATCGGGCTCCCTGCTCAGCAGGGAATCTGCTTCTCCCTCTGACCCTCCCCCCTCTTATGTGCTCTCTCTCTCTCTCATTCTCTCTCTCAAGTGGATAAATGAAATCTTTAAAAAAAAAAAAAAAAGAAGAAAGCAGGTCTAGATGGAGGCTCACCCTGTAGGATAAATTTGCTTAATAGAGTCTCAAGGTAGCAATTTTCCCAGGCGGACAAGGTCTTCTCATCCCTTCAGAGGATCGTTTGTTCTTTCCCAGGGCCTTACCACCCCTCCCAGCCCCACGATCCAGCCCTTCTTGCAAAAGATCTACCATTGACCTCATTTATGCAGGTTTCTGTCAAGATTCTACTTCTTCGAGTTTATAGGAAAATAACGTACCCTGGATTGAGGTAAATTCTAATTCTAGCACTTTCTAAGTCAGAGACCTTGGACTGGATACTTACCTCCTCTAACAAGCTGTGGTTTTCTCATTTGTATAAGGAGAATTAAAATAGTCTATTGGCGATGGTTCATTCATTCAACAATTTTTTTTAGTACCTGCAATGCGCAAAGCACTGTGCTGCCAGGGCCCGGGGTCCCGGCGTCGAGAACTGGAGACCTTCTGGAATGCCCTCAGGAAGGAGGCTTTGCTGGTTGATTGGGGGGATTGATGGGCTAATGCAGGGGCTGGCAAACTTTTCCTGTAAATGGCCAGATGGTAAGTATTTTAGGCTCTACTCTGCCACTCTAACTCAAAAGCAGCCATAAACATCACATAAACAAATGGAGATAGCTACTTTCCAATAAAACTTTACAAAAACAGGCGGTGGGCCAGATTTGACCTGCAGGCGGTTGTGTGCCTACTTCTGGGCTCAAGTGTTAATACTCTTGGACTGAAGGCCAGTTCCAGATTACTCTAAGAAGGCGCCTTCAGCCCTCAGTGTAGGCAGTTCTTCTGGAGGGTCTCCAGATGTCTTTTCTAATCTCCGCAAAGCATCATTTCCTTTGCTTGTGTGGAGCTGGGTGTGATGGGTCCCCAGCTGCTTTCCCAATGGCAGGGTTGAACCCAAGAGCATTCAGTGGTCTCTTCCAACAGATTCAACAAGTGTGTCAAAGAGGCCACAGATTTTGTACCACCAGGGTGGGAGGTAAAGTCACTTCTCCTCTCTGGGAATCCGTTTGCCTCTCTTAAAATGAGAGGGTTGGACCAGCGGTTTCCCAAACTTGAACACTCATCGAATGACTAAGTGGGCTTGCTAAAAAAATGCAGATTCCTAGGACCCTCCGTTGGAGGCTTTGTCTTGGATTGCAGGGATGGCTTGGGGATTCTGGACTATCAACCTGTCTCCCCCAGAGGGTTCTGAAGGGGGACACTCCGAGGAGCACAGAATTAGCCTCATCCAGCTCTGACATTCAGTGGTTGCCAACAGAGGAAAGGAAGTCTGTCTGCTTTCTCTGGGCTGGGCTAGGCTGTGGTGGGACAGAGAATGGTGGTGGTGGGGATCATTATCTTGTCTGCAAGGACGTGGCAGGATGTGGTTGACCCAAGCTTCCTGTGAATGGGGGAACCAGAGAGCAGGGGGAGAGATTCACACCCCAGCCCTGGGCTCAGCCCACATGCTTAGAATGTGCTCAGCAGGTATTAGGAAATGAGGGCCTGGCACCACCTCCTTCCTCTGACCTTCGGCAGGTCATTTCACCTCCTAGAGCTTCAGTTTCTTTGTGTATGAAAGGGGGATGATGACAGGTCATTTCAAGGATAACATGAGGAATAAATTGAGTAATGCTTATAAAATCTCTCTCTTGATTGATGGTAGGAACTTTTTCAGTGGAATGAGTGTCCTCCTGAAAAGATCCAAGGGCCAAGAGTCAGGGCCTGCTTCACAGGCTGGGCTTTTTCAATGACTCACTGCTCTATCTCGGAGTGAGTGAGATCCTTGGCCTTGTTGGGCCTCGCTTTGCTTGATTGTAGAATGGGATGCTAACACACCGGGGCTTCCCCACCCCCTTTCTCAGGACTCCCTTGAAGGCTGGATGAGTGATTAAGGAGTGCACTTGTCATGTGATGAGTACCACGTCATGTATGGAAGTGTTGAATCACTACATTGGACACCTGAAACTAATATAACACTGTATGGGAAATAATTGGAATTAAAATAACAAAGTTTTAAAAAAAGTATAGCTAAAGCCAAAACAAAACAAAACAAAAAAGAAAGTCATGGGATACCAACTGTGTACCCCGCCCTGTGCTAGGTGTAGAAGGGGAAGGGGTCACTAACCAGGGAGGCTCACAGTCCAGTTGGTAAGATAACGCGTGTCTGTGTGGGAAGTGAAATAGAAATGTAATGCCGTTACTGGAAATGTTAGAGAGAACGCAGAGGATGGAGGTGCCGATCATTCTGCACAGATGCACCCCATCGTGCAGTTCACAGAGCACGTTTATGACCCTTATCTTATGTGATATTCAAAACTATCAAAACCAGCCTCCCCAGTTCTATGGAGGAACAAACTGAGAGTCATAACTTGTCTGAGATCAGCTAAGAAGAAAGTAGCTGAGTTGGACTCCAGCTTCTTTCTTTTGGCCCCAAGTTGCCACTGTCACCGAGACACTGCAGCTTTCTTCCTTTGCGTTGCGTTGCAACATGCATGTTATCATTAGCTAGTAACATAAGTAACTGCCATGCGAGGAGGGGATGTAACAGGGTCCCACCATTTTTGCTTGGACATCCTCACCCCTTTCCACCCCAGTTCAGTCTCTAATCAAATCAAAGGGCTGTCTGCAGTCTTAGCCCAATGACAGAATCTGCCACTTCCGATTTTTTTTTTTCTTTTAAAAATGTCAGCATGCTGCTGAAACAGGAACAGCGCTGAGGCAAATAGCAGCTCTGACTCACAGAGAGAGCACATCAAAGAAACAGCCCTGATAAGGGGCCGGTAGGAATTGTGCGTGTGAGCAGCGTTTTCCTCACTGTCTTTGAGGCTCTGGGGCCCCTCTGGGCAGCCTCGTTGTGGAAAGAAGCATGTGGTTTTCAGAAATTGGGTGACTCACCACACAGGCGAGGTTTGGGAACAGAGATACGGTCCTGGTCTGCTGCAATTCTCAGCCAAGAGCGCCAGTCTGGGGCCCTGAGTCACCACACATCTCAGGTCTCCAGGCAGCTGAGACTCATCTGTCCATCCATCCAGGCTTCCAGCCGTCCATCCAGGCATCCACACGTCCATCCATCCATCCATCCATCCATCCATCCATCCATCCATCCATCCAGTCATTCAACAAATACTGCGAGCACAGACTTTGTATGGGCCCTGTGTTAGATCTAGGAGGATATGATGGTAAATAAGACAGGCACAATCCTACTGCACGAGGCCATAGTGTCTTGAGGGAGAGGAGTATTGGACAAATAATGCTCTGGGGAACTGAATCACAGTGGTAAGCACTGTGAAGGGAAATACCGGGTACTCTGAGGGCAGGTTGTGATAGCAGAGTCTGACCTCGTCTGGGAGGATGGTCAGTGAAGGCGGGGCTAAGCTAAAGGATGAGGCTGAGAAGTGGACAATCAGCTCTTCACTACTATCCCAGTCACCATGTCTCTCTCTCCCTACACACACACACACACAGCCCACGATGAGTTAATGGAACAACCGTGGTCTTCTGAGTCTCACAGACCTGGTTTCAAATCCCATAATCTCAACTTACTATCTCGGTGACTGAATAAATTACTTACCTTCCCTGACCTCAGTTAGAATTCTAGAAATCTCACGAAAACAGCCAAACCCTACACTGGGAGCAATACATCTTGTTCTAGTCCCAATCCTGCCACCGACAGCCATGGCTTTTCTTTTGCCTCTGTGAGCCTCATTTTCCCTATCTGTCCAATGATGGAGTTGGACGCAAGAGTCCTTCCAAGCTGTTAGTCTAGGATTCTATAATTCCCTGGGAGGTGCCAGGTCCTGGACAGAGCTGGCGCACCTTGTCCTTCACCAGCCATGCTCTTTCTGCCAGCTGGCTCCACATGCCAGGGCTCCCACCTGCTCAGGATCTTCCAGACAGAGCAGGGAGCAGAACCAACAGCTCCGGTTATTTACACTGTGATCCATGGGCATTAACATGTTTTCCCTCCCCACAGGAATGTGCCTTTGGAAAGATGCACCCGGAGAGGGTCATGCTTACCTCTACTAGGTCCCTTGATAACAGAGAACTCCAGGGCTTGGGAGGGGGAAATGTACGGCTTCACCTTATTTTGCACCCAAGAGGGAGCTGCTGATTCTGTGAGTAGGCAGGGTGACAACACTTGGGCTGGGGAAGAGGGATGGATGCTGGGATTGGAGAGGACAGGCGTTGAGGGTGCTTCCTGCCTGGTGGAGTCCCCCTGTTGACAGGGAGCAGATGGACGGAGGTCCAAGCCTCTGTTTCATGGTCTGGCATCCAGGGACCAGCCAGTGTGGCCCAGGTCTAGGGGCATCTAGATTCCCTCTCAGCTTAATTTAATTCCTTTTATAGTTATAGGTCTATTCAGATTTTTCTACTTCTTTGTGATTTAGACTTAGTAGATCATGTGTTTCTTGGAATTTGTTTTTTTCATCTAGGTTATCCAATTTGTTTGGGTATAATTGCTCAGAGTACTGGCCAAGAATCCTTTTTATTTCTATAGAATTAGGTATAGTGTTCCCACTTTAATTTCTGGTTTTAGTAATTTGAGTCTTCTGTCTTTTTTTCTTAGTCTACCTAAATGTTTGTCAATTTTGTTGATCTCTTTGAAGAATCAACTTTTGGTTTTGTTGATTTTCTCTCTTGTTTCTCTATTCCTGATTTTGTTGGTCTCTGCTCTGATCTTTTTATTTCTTCCTTCTACTAGCTTTGGGTTTAGTTCTTTTCCTAGTTCCTTTAGTTGTAAATTAGGTTGTTGATTTGATAGCTTTCTTGTTATTTTATTTTATTTTTAAAAATATTTTATTTATTTATTTGAGAGAGCAAGAGAGAGCACAAGCTGGTGGGAGGGAGAAGCAGGTTCCCTGATTCGGGGCTCGATCCCAGGACCCTGGGACCATGACCTGAGCCGAAGGCAGATGCTTAATTGACTAAGCCACACAGGAACCCTTTTTTTTTTTTTTTTTTAAATAAGTGTTTATAGCTATAAATTTCTCCCTTAGCACTGCTCCTACTGTCTTCCACGTTTTGGTATGTTGTGTTTCCAATTTCATTTGCCTCTAAATCTTTTCTAATTTTCCTTGTGATTTCTTCTTTGATCCATTGGTTGTATAAAAGTGTGTTATTTAATTTCCACAAGTTTGTGAATTTTCCAGTTTTCCTTCTGTTGTTAATTTTTAACTTCATCCCATTGTGAGGGTATTTATCTTTATAAATCTATTGAGAATTAATTTGTGGCCTAACATATGGTCTATCCCGGAAAATACTTCATGTGCATGTGAGAACATGTATTCTTGTTGAATAGAGTGTTCTGTATGTGTCTGTTAGAGATAGTTGGTTTACTGTGTTGTTCACATCCTCTGTTTCCTTACTTCTGTCTGGTTGTTCTAACCATTATTGAGAGTGGAGTATTAATGTCTCTAATTATTATTGTAGAACTGTCTATTTTTTTCTTCAATTCTCTCAATTTTTGCTTTATATATTTTGATGGCCTGTTATTAGGTGCATCCATATTTCTAATTGTTATATCTTGATATATTGAAACTTTTATTAATATAGTCACCCTACTGTCTTTTGGTTTCTGTTTGCATGGAATATATTTTTCCATCCTTTCACTTTCAACCTGTTTGTGTCTTTGGACATAAAGTGAGTCTCTTGTAGACAACATACTGTTGGATCATGTTTTTTTAATTCATTCTGCCAATCCCTGTATTTTCATTGACAAATTTAATCCATTTACATTTAGTGGTATTACTAATAAGGAGGCTTCTGTCATTTTGTTATTTGTTTTCTATATACTTTGTAGCTTTTTGCTTCTCATTTCCTGCATTACTGTCTTCTGTTTACTTACTTTTTTGTAGTGAAATGTTTTAATTATCTTCTCATTTCCTTTTGTATATATGCTATACCTATTTTCTTTGTGATTACTATGGGGATTACATTAACATCCTAAAGTTGTAATATTCTAATCTGAATTGATACAAGATTAACTTCAATGACATACCAAAACTCTGCTTCTTTATAACTCCACTGCTACTCCTTTCAGTTACTGATATCACAAAATTACATGTGTATACATTGTGTATCCAAAATTGTAAACTCATAGTTGTTCCTTGAGTGCATTAGTCTTTAAATATAATATGGAGTTATGAACCAAAGTTACAATAGTATTTGCTTTTAGACTAATTTTTACAAAATGTTTCAGTCTCTTAAATCATGTAGAAAACCAAAAGTGGTGTTACAAACTGTTACAATAATAGCTACTTTTATAATTGTCAATGTATTTATCTTCACTGAGATCTTTATTTCTTCACACAGTTTAGGATTATTATGTAGTGCCCTTTCATTTCAACCTGCTGGACTCCCTTGACCATTTCTTGCAGGGCAGATCTAGTAGTAACAAACTCCCTCAACTTTTGTGCATCTGAGAATGAGAAGATCTTACTTTCTCTCACACATTTGAAGGTCAATTTTGCTGGGTATAGAGTTCTTGGTTGACAGGGGTTTTTTTGTTTTTTTTTTTCTTTTAGAACTTTGACTATATCATCAGCCCACTGCCTCTGGCTTCCAAAGTCTCTGATAAGAACTATGCTGATAATCTAATTAAGGATCCTTTGTGTATGAGCAGTTACTTCTCTCACCTCTTTCAGGATTCTCTCTTTGTCTTTGTTTTTCAATACTTTTATTACAATATGTATTCATGTGGGTCTCTGAGTTCATCTCACTTAGAGTTTGTTGAGCTTCTTAGATGTTTACAGTCATGTCCTTCATCAAACTTAGGAAGTTTCAGGCTGTTTTTTCTTCAAATATTTCTGCCCCCTTTTCTCTCTCTTCTCCTTCTGGGATTCCCACAGTACATATGTTAGTGTGCTTGATAGAGTACCTTAGGATCTATTAAATTTTCTTCAGTATTTTTAACTCCTGTTACATAGATTCAATAATTTCAATTGTCCTATCTTTAAATTCATTGATTCTTCTACCTGCCCAAGTATGCCTTTGAACACTTCTAGGGAATTCTGCATTTCAGTTAATGTACTTTTTAGCTCTAGAATTTCTTCTTGGCTTCTTTTTAGGTTTTCTCTTTATTGATATTTCTATTTTGTTCATACAGTTTTCTTCACTTTCTCCCTGTTTTACTTTGGTTTTTTTGAGCATCTTTAAGACAGTTGTTTTAAAGCCTTTGTCTGGTAGGTCCACCATCTGGTCTTTCTTTGTGATAGTTTCTGTTGTTGTTGTTGTTTTCCTTTCAATGAGCCATATTTTTCTGTTTCTTTGCATGTTTTGTGAATTTTTTATTGTTGAAAACTGGACATTTAAATATAATAATATGGTAACTCTGGGAATCAGATCCCTGCCCCCCCTCCCCTGCCCCAGATTTACCATTTTTTTGTTTTTGTTGTGACTGGTAGGCTATCTCTGTACTGAGGATCAGTCTGAGGTACAAACTTAAGGTTTTCTCATGTCTTTTCTGAGCCTTTCCCTGGGTATGCTCAGTGACTTTCTACTTTCCCCCATAAATGTAGTAGCTTTTGAATGTCCTAGTCTTTAAAGTCTGGGAGTCTAATGTTCTTAGTTTTTACCAAAAGGGGGAGAAAGAAAAATAAAGGGAGGAGAAAAAAGGGCTGGGCTCCTAGAAGTTGCCTCAGCTGGAAGGGAAGGGGCTTGAAACAATTGGGGGAGAGGTAATGACAATGGTTGCCCACCTCTGTGATCAGAAGCAGCAATTCGCAATCATAGCACAGATTCCCAATATTTGGATCTTTTGTTTATCTGGGAATGTCTTAATTTCTCCCTCATTTTTGAAGGACAGTGTTGCAGGATATAGGATGCTTGGTTGAGGGCAGGGTACTTATTGCCCACCCTGACTCCCACAAGCTGTGTGCAAGCTGTTCCTGGAACATGTGCACAGCTGCCTGCCATGGGGCTGGGCATGAGCCACGGGTAGCTTCTACTAAGTTAAGAGCTAAAGTTGACCAAAATTATCATCCAAGCCTTCCCTGTAACTTGTAAGCCTTCAGTGGCCTCCGAAGTTCCAAAATAGTTATATTATACAGATTCTGCAATTGTTGTCTAAGTGGGAAGACAGATTTCTGGTGCTTACTACTCCACCTCTTCCCGGAATCCTCCTTGTATAACATACTTTTTAAAAATAGGATCATATATGCTGTTTTTAACTTCTCTTCATCTAGTCAAGTCAACAGTCACTGAAGTCTTCAATTCTTTATAGCTGAGTGATTTTTCA
Organism: Mirounga leonina; assembly: GCF_011800145.1. Classification (NCBI taxonomy): domain Eukaryota; kingdom Metazoa; phylum Chordata; class Mammalia; order Carnivora; family Phocidae; genus Mirounga; species Mirounga leonina. The sequence goes on from NW_023270839.1 coordinate 43,651,615, forward strand.
TTGTAAGACTATACTGTAATTTATTTAACTAATTCCCTATTACTGTACACTTTAGCTTATTTCCACTTTTTCATCACCATAAACTACATTGCAATGAAATATATATATATATATTCACCACATGTATGTACATAGATTTATACATAACTTTGCTCACTTGTCTGATTATTTCATTGGGAAAGAGGAAGGGGAGACTTTGACGTACTCCTGGACGAGTAAGGAGGACAGTAAGTACAAAAAGGAGACACGCTTTTCTAGGCAGAGAGGACAGCTTTAGCAAAGAGCCAGGGGGCTGAGAATGCATCTCATGCTCAGAAAATGTGGAGGACTATAAAAATATCCAGGCTTTGCTTTCTTTCAAAGTTCTCCCTACCACTCCAGCTCACAGCACAACCTCCATACTCCTGGATGTCCTGGGCCATGCTGCTCAGGCCTTCTCCTCGTGGGCCAGCTGACTCCCCCAGAATCCTAGGCTGTATCCTATAGAGTTGGCAACACACAGACCAATTCCCCTAAAACACTAGCTAGCCATAAAAGGCTGGGAAATATTTTAAGGACAACCTCCTTATGTCTTAAAATAGTGCCCAGCCAGAAGGAAACATATTCCACATGTGTCTAATTCAGTGTGTAACAAAATACAAAGGTTGGAGGTCTCCCCTTCCCCTTTCTTTCTTTTTAATTTAAAAGGAGCTATTTGATGTCCCGGAAACCCTTTGAGGCTTTTTATTGCCCTTGTAGACCTAACAATAAAAAACCCTAAGAAGCAGAGCTATTGGTAGTTCTGGGTGAAAAACCCAAGAACCAAAAAGAATCTAGTTATATGGAGGTTGAGAATCTCATAATTTTGCAAATAGTTCAGGCTGGGGTTCCAGGTTAGTGTTTTCAGGGGACAAGTGGCAAAGTAGAGGTTGTCCCTGTGCTATGATTTATAAGGTGTCAAGCCAGCAGCTGCCTGCCTTCCCCACAATGCCAGAAACTCCCCATTATGACTTCGGGTGAAGACCAACAGAGGGGCACCCATGCCTTCCCCTCCACCAGCGCACAATACCATACTAGGGAGCACATTAAGCTACAGCAGTGGCTCTCACTAGGGCCATTTTGCCCTCCAGGGGAACATTCGGCAAAGTCCGGAGACATTTTTGTTTGTCACAACGGGAGGGGTGGTGCTACTGGCATCTAGTGTGGAGAGGCCAGGGATGCTGCTAAATATCCTACAATGCACATCACAGTCCCCACAACAAAGAATTTTCTAGCCCAAAATGTCAATAGTGCCAAGATTGAGAAACCCTGGACTATGGGACAAATAGATCCGTTGAGGGCATCTCCAGAAGCATCTGTTTGACTCTATGGCAAATACTTTAAAACTATTTAAGATTAAAGTAAGTACACCTATTAAAGTGTAGCTAGGCGGGACAGATTTCTTCCTTCCCCCACCAGCCCTGCTCTTCCTCCACCGCCCCCCCGCCCCCGTGCCCCCCAGGCCCTCTTCCTGGGACATAACACTCATCAAAACCTCATTGGGAGCTAGGATGAAGAGGAAGTCCATATGTAATCTATCTCACAGGGCTCTTTCTGGGGTGCTACCAGGAGGAGGGGAGCACAGTGGAGGTGTGAGGGGGAGGCAGCGGTGCGGGCTGAGATGTGAGAGCCTGGTAGAGAAGTATAGAGGTTGTGTGTGGGGCGAGAGCAGGCTCCATCTGGACAGGTGTTGAAAGAGGCTCCCCATGGAGTAACCCTTCTCTGCCCACCCATCCCCACCCCAGGTCCCCTGGATGCAGGCCACCTGCCTAGCTGTATGCCTCAGGCTGGTCCAGCTTCCCAGCTTCCCAGCTCCTCTCTCTGCTATTCTTCTGGGTCCTCCCTGCCAAATACTACTTGTATGCTGTACTGCCTTACTCAAGAACCATCAGTAGCTCCCTATGGCTCATCTCATCACACCCAGATGCCTCTCTCTGGCTTCCTAGTCCATTTATTAATTCAAAGAGTATTTATTTATTTTTAAGTTACATGTTGAAATTGGTATGAACATGAAACATGAACATGGTAAATAACCAACAAACATACAGAAGTATAAACAATGAATACTGGCTCTAGCTCAACACTCATTACCCCAATCTCTCTCCCCAGGGACACCAGAAATATGCTATAATATCAAATGATATATGTGCATGTTTTTTCCTTACAAAAGTGGATAGTATATACTTTACTCTTCACTTTGACTTTAGTGCATATAAATATATCTTTGGGATTCTTTTTTTTTTTTTTTTTGAGATCATTCCTTTTTAGCAAATATTCCGTTGTATGAATGTCCCATGGTTTAGTCAGACCCTTACTGAAGAGGCTTCCAATCTTTGCTAAGGTAAACACCCTGGTACACCCCTCTTTTGCATATGAGCAACGCACAGTTCTGAGAACAAATTCCTAGAATCAGAGTGGCCCTATCAAAGGGCACACACATTTTCCTCTCTGAGCGATGGTAGACATCCCCCGTCAGGGCAGGGCACAGCCCACTACCAAGAGTCTAGTCACTCCGTGTTCTCAGGAAACGTTGTGATCTTCGCCAATCTGGTAAGTGAAAATAGCTCGTTTTATTCTGCATTTCTTTGATTATGATTAAGGCTGCATATCTTTTCATCTGTTTCAAAGTCGTCTGTATTCCTTTTTCTGTGAACTGACTGCTTTCAAGCCCTTTGACAATTTCTTCATAAGGTACGGAACAAATAATTATAGACATCCACTTACATGCCAGATAAATCAGAGATGGCCTCTGCCCACCCTCCAGACTTGGTCCTTGTCCTCTCTTATCCACTGTGATCACTTCTTCCCAGCTCCCCGGTCTAACCCGGCTCCAGTCCCGGCAGTGGCAGACTCCCCTGCACCAGGCAAAGGCGTGTGTTCGCATGTAGGACTACCTCATTTCATTTGTATCATCTCTCGATCTCTACTATTCATAGAAGAAGTGATACACGTTCTTGGTAGAGCATGTAGCTGATCTAGAAAAGTGTAAGCAAGAAAAGAGAAAATCCCATGTGATTCCAGTCCATCTTCGGGTACTTCCTTCAATAATGAGCATGTGCATGCCCTTCTTATAAACTGGGGTCATACTGTATATATAGTTTGGTTTTTGTTTTTTTTCCTTAACACTTTGTTATTGCAAATTCTAAAATTATTCAAATGCCTCATATTTATTGGCCAAAAATTTCTTTCATATGAATGTCCCAAAATTTATCTAACCAACCCCGTTTATGCATTTTCCCCCTTCTGTCCCTCCTTCCTTCTTCCCTTCCATCCTCCCTCCTTTCCTTCCTTCCTCCCTTCCTTCCTTCCTCCCTCCCTCCCTCCCTTCCTTCCTTCCTTCCCTTTTCCTTCCTTTCTTCCTTCCTTCCAGTTTATACAAAATACTGTTCATACCTCTATTTCCTTCAGATGGATTCCTAGAAGAGCAATTGCTAGGTCAAAGAGCTGAACATTTTTATGGTTCTTGATTTGGTGGATTGGCTAGTTTAAAACATATTTCACCTCCTTCTAGTATGTCCAGATACTGGACAGCTAAAAACCAAGATTCCTTCGCAGCATGCGTTCTAGATGTGATTTTGGCTCTGCTAATGAGATGAACTTCTCTGAGTGTGATTCAACACTGAGTTACATCGGGGGCGGGCCAGTGGCATCTCTGCCAGCACAGGTCAGGGCACAAGTGGCATGGTTCTAGAACCATGAGTCATGGTGGTCATTCCTTTCTGATGGAGGCTGAAGCAACAGTTCTGATGGCAGCCAGTTCCCCAGTTCCACTTTGCGCTTTTAGGACGAATCCCTGGAAGCCCAGCCTCGGATGTGTTGCTCCTCCTTCCCAATGATTAAGGAGGAGAGCTATCTCTTCTGCTTAGTGAATTCCTTTCTGCCTAAGCTAGTCAAATGGCTTCTGTTGTTGACAACTAAGAACGCTGACTGACAAGATCCTTGTTTGGCAAAACGTCCTGCAGGGAGGTCGTACCTATGATGCCAAGAACATTTTGGGAAAGCCTGATTCTCTCCTCAGGGGAATGTGATCAGGGAAGACATTTCTAAAGAAGCCCCCTTAGAACTGGGACCCTGGCCGGAATGGTCAGTGCTAGTTCTTTGTTTCTGAGCACTTACCATATGCCAGAAACTTGGCCATGCTCCTTACATACATTAATCTAACCATCCTTACAGCTTTATGAGAGTTGTGGTATTATCCTCATTTCACAGAGGGAGAAATGGAAACTCAGAGAGGTTATTAGACTTGCCCAAGGACAAACAGCTACTTCACATAGATTATGGGACACAAACCCAGATTGGCTGGACCCCAAAGTCCACACTTGGCTCACAACCAGGGGTCATACCTTACTAGTCCATTTCCGTTGCCTGGGTTATCTGCCTTCAGCAGAAACCTGCTCTGTCGCCTCTGAGTTCAGGGCATCACAACAGCACCAGTGACACCAGGTTCTTCTTCTGCTGTTTACAGGGAGCTCCTTCTATCAGTCCCCTCCTAAGCCTTGGGCAGATATCCAGTGAACATTGCTGATGTACACCGGGGACCTCCTCCAACTGTGCCCCATGCTTCACATAGGTGGTCTCATCTGCTCCTGGAATTGGCCCTGAAAGGTAGCGGTACAATCTTTGTTTCACACGTTCGGAGAAATTAATTTGACCAAGGCCATATAGCTGGTCAATGTTGAGGCCCAGATACGACCCAGCTCTGTTTGACTCAAGAACCTGGGCTTAAAATGAGATCACATTCCCCAAAGAATAGGAAAAATGGCACCCGTGCTGTGGAGAAAGCGCCCCCCTCACCCAAAGTCAGTGAGCATGAACGTCCCCATCGGGGTGATGAATCGACCTCGTGTCCTGATAAGCTGCCCTGGAAAGGACTCGGCATCTCTTCTGTGATATTTCTGCCCAAAGTGCAGGACCTGGGTCTAATCATGAGGAGACATCATCAGACAAGGTCAACGTGAGGGACATGCTACAAAATAACTGGCCTACACTGCTCTACAGGACGTGATGGGGACAATTGGCAAAACTTGAACATAGACTGCATTCTAGAGGGTGGTCTTACGTCCTTGTTCAGTTTCCTGAGTTGGCTGATGCATGAGAAAATGTTCTAGTTCCTAGAAAATGCATGCTGGTGTAGCTAAGGGGAGGGGGATAGTCATAACAGAGGAAGAGCAGTGTGTATAAATAGGTAAGTCAATGTCTGGCCCATCACAAGTCCTCCATGAGTGGGAATCAGTCACCTTTCTTCCCCCACCAAGGACCCGTGGTGTGCCAGGCACTGACCTACCTATTTACCTAATGACGCCCATTTGAAAGATGAAGAAACTGATGCTCAGAGATCTGAAGTAACCAGCCTAGGGCACACAGCAGTTAGTGGCCAAACTGGCTTTCCAGCCTGCAGCAGCCTGACCCCCTCTGGGCAGAGGGGCAGTGGAGGAAGGGCGTGGGTGAGGATGGCAACCTCTCTGGCTGGTCCCAGGCTGGCCCCCCTGAGTCCTGAAGGGGCAGAGATCCCAAGCAGTGGAGGCTACTTTGGGAGAATGCCCAGTGAGGCGACAGGATGTTGGGAGAGGGCCCCAGGCCTCCCAGGCCTGCAGCTCCAGGACACAGAGCCCATTGTAACCAAGGCTTCTTCTGAACAGGGCTGCCAGAAAGAAGAAAGAGGGCTGGTATCCAAGCCAGCAGGAGTGCAGGGCTACTGGCTTTTGGGGGGAGATGACAAAGTCTGGTAACTGGGTCTGAGTCCCAGCCCTTTATGGACAAACCTACTATATCTCACTGGAGCACTAACTAATAATGACATGATAAATAATGGCCATTGTTAGCTCCCAGCCTGTCACTTTGCAAGCAAGTCATCTTAGATTTAATTATCTTAATAATTCTTCAAAGCAAGAGTTATTGTTCCCATTTCACAGAGATGGGGACTGAGACTCGGGAAGCGTAGATAATTTGCTCAAGGCTGCAAGTAAAATGGGAAAGGCAGAGTTGAGTTTCATAATTAGGTTGGGAGGACCCTTGGTCCTCCTGACCCCACACCCCATCAGGGGGAGGGTCCCTTGGAGACAGCCCAGGCCTCCTCTTATTTGGTGGTGGAGGGAGTTGAACTCTGCAGGGCAGTGCGGCAACATAATCAAGGCCCCCTGCCAGGAGTGGCCCAGCCAGGGCCACCGGCCAGGTCTCCAGACTCCTAGTCCAGTGCTCCCTTTGGGAAGAGGGAGATGCCGTGTAGGTGCTGGGCTTTGGGCCCAGGCAGGATTGCCTTGGGCCCAACTCCGTGTTGATGGTGTATTCGTGCCGCCACTTTCTCAGAGTCTCACGTACTTTCAGCATTCCTGCCCCCCACCCCCCGCCCAAGCACACCCTGCCTTCTGGATGGTCAGAGCCCTCTACTATGGTGACCAGTTCCCCAGTAACCCCTACCCCCAGCCACTTGGGAGAAAGTTCTGCTAAATGAATTGACAAAGAAAAGTCAATACCTGTAACATTACGCGGCATCCCTTTCTTTAACTGACATCCCCAGGAGACCGTGGCGCTGGACTGCCAATGAATAAAGTTCTAATGGTAGAATTTGAGGCACCATGGTGGGCTCCTAGGGAGAAATATCGAGATGGAACCAGTGGAGAGGGGACTCCCCCTGAAGCCTGAAAAATCACAGTATCAGAAAACCTCAAGCCTCCCAGAGTCATTTCCTCCCCAGACCTAAAGCTGGAATCCCCTTAAAGTATCCCCACCAGTGGTTATTTGGCTTGATTGCCTCCAGTGTCTGGGAGCTCATTACCTCAATGAAGGAGTTTTTTTTCCGTTTTGGGCAGCCACTCGATAGCTTCATTGTGTAAGAGCTAGCATGATCCATTTTTTTCCAGGACTCCAGCTGGCCTCTCTGAGGGTGGCTGGCTGGGGCTGACTGGGTTCCAGCTGGAACAGGTGTGCGTTTTTCCCTGTGACAGCACAGAATCAGTCTTCCTCACACCCGAGATCAAACATTTGTCGCCTCTCCATGGCAGCAACAGTCAGCCTGCCTTATTTTTCCACATCGGAAGAATCCGATTATAGCACGCCTTTTCTTGGGTTACATGTCACAGAGTTCTCTGACATCAGGCTGTATTTAAAGGTGTGGCGCCGGGACGGTCCCCTGCTACACCCCACCAGCCCTGGCTGGCCCTCCTTCCCCATCCGTTTCTTCTGGTAATGTATAAGTCAAGGCCCTGAGTCTCAGTTATGTGTTCTATGCCACGAATGGTGGTGACGGAGGTCTATGACCTGGCCCTGCCCTGCAGAGGCATAGGGCTCTGTCTGGAAAGCACGATGCCCACGGAAGAGACACCAAACCAACCAGGACAAGGGAAGGTCATATAATTGTCTCCCCCTGCCTTCCTGACTTTGCCTCGCTCTACACTGGCGGAAAGGACATTAAATAAAATAGAACTGGGGGCATCAAAATTGGGTTTTGATAATACCTTGTGGGATGGGCGATGTGGAATGTGGGTCCAGAGACCATTGGCATAATCAGGGGAGACTTCCTGGGGTGGTAGCCTTTGGGTGGGTTTCGCAAAATGGCTGGAAGAGGCCACGCAAAGGGCAGCGGTTCAGCTGCTGTAACTAAAGGCCAAAACAACGATGGCTGAAACACAAGGGAAATTCATTCACCCCTCACGTAACAGTTGTAGTAGATTAAGCAGTCCAGGGCTAATATGGCAGTTTCATGGGGATCCATCCATTTTGTTGCTCTACTATTATCAATCAGCAACTTTTATCATACGGTCCAAGATGCTCCGGCACCTGCCATCATAAGTGGAGGTTAAGGAAATGCCACACCCATTAAGGCCGGGCAAGACCAAGACCTTGCATATGCCGCTGCCCCTCCTATCTCACTGGTGGTAGAACCTGGGCTCAAGGCCACACCGCCTCCAGCAAAGGGGGCCTGGGGAATAGAGCCTTTAGTTCTATTACTAAAGGCCATGGGGAGAACGGGTCCTTGAGGGGAACCAACTGTCTTTGCCATAGGAAGAGCCAGTCCCGGGCAGCAGGAGATGGGCATGAACTTGGCCTGGGAGTGAGGAGAGGAGTCGCTGAGTCTGTGGGTGTTCACACAGGGCGGCTGTGGGAGAACTCTTGTTGGAAAGGTTGGAGGCACCGGGCCTGGCTTACCAGGTAGGGCTCATCGGGCATCTCACCCTGAGGCCCCAGAGGATGTAATGGGACCTTGGCGAGCACGGGAGTGAATTCACAGAACGCCATACCTGAGCTTTGTTTTATAAATAGACACGTTTCTGATCAATCCAGGTATTTCCAATTGTCCCCTATTTTAAATCAGCCTGGAGGAGAGGGACCAGCAGGGGTTTGCAACTTTAAGAAACCAGTGGGTCGTTTTGCAACTCAGAGAATCCTTGGGTCAAATGAAAGCTTACTTTTCTATTAATTGTTTTGTTTAAATCCCACATCACATAACACCTTTTCGGGTACAAGTGTGTGCATGTTTCCTTAGTTGGCAGACGGGGTTAATGAACCCCGTACTCTCTGCCTCCAGGGTTGTTATGGGGACAACCCAAACGCTGATGCAGAAATGCTTGAAAAACTTAAAATACAGAATTACCTTATTTGGGGATCAGTTCTCATAGTTTTCTCATTGGGTTGATGTTGTTCTTCCATCACTCACTCCCTCATTCATTCGAGGGGTGCATATGTTTGGCCTAAGCTGGGTGCTGGCAGGAGAGAGCACAGATTTCCTGTCCAAGGAGCCAGAAAACGTGGGGCCCATCTGGCCCCAGCCCCTGATCTGCTGATGAGGACGCAGCGCTCAGATCAGCCAGGGGCCTCGCCCACAAACTGGGGCGGCTGGGGTCCCGGAGCCAGCACTGTGCCCCATCGTGCCCTACCCCGTCCCACGTCGCTGATGCCTGACACCTGAATGTCCTCTCCCCTGCCCTCTGTCCAAACCGATTCTATCGTTTCTTTGCGAAAGCTCCGGACCCATTTTCTCGGATAAGCCAGGGTTTACTCTGGCCACCCCTGTCTTGCAGCTCCGCAAACCCTTACTATCTTCGGTGTTCATCTCAGCACTTGACTTTCTCCTATGGTTTTATGAGCCTGGGTCACCTCCTCACCTCATTGCCCCGGGCCCCTGTCTCAGGCGCAGGACTGGACATGCAGGAGGGGTCAGGGAGGGTGTGGCGACAGATGACCTGCGGGCGTAGCCAGCCAGGGAAGGTGGCAGGGTGGCCATGATCTCATTCTCCCCTTTTGCTGACATGCTCCTAATTCGGCTTTATGAGATTTTTCTGGAGTGTCAGCTGTGCTGTTTTGAGCTGGACCGCGAAGGGCAGAATGTCCAGAGGCAAGGGGAATGGTATGTGGGAAGGGCTTGGCAGAGGGAAGGAGTCTGCAGCCTTTCCCAGCCTCCGGCAGGGTCTCAGAATGTTCTGGCCCACTTTGGACTCTTAAAGGGACATGTCAAGGGAAAAACACTCAAAGAGATCTGGGGAATGTGGACCACGGGGAGAACCTAACAGAAGGCCAAGGGTTAGGTCCTTCAGGGCCAATCACAGGAAGCCCGAGGATTCGGGCCTGGGGCTCCAGGTAGGTGCAGTGTGCCCTCAGAGAATGCCATCTTGTGATTGGTGCGGCAGGACCAGTGGCCCAGATGGGGGACTCCCTGCAAATGACTCAGCCGCACTGGATGGTGGTCTCTGTGTGGTCTCTGACGGGCCACTACTCTGTGTCTCGGATTCCTCATCTATAAAAAGGGGACGGAGTTGGATTCTATAGCCAGTCACGAGTTAGTCTCGGGTGTTTTATTTTTAAACTCGAATTGTTTCTATATTTACGAGTTGGAATATTTTACATTAAAAAATTGTATTTTATAGATGTTCTTTTAAAAAGTCAGAACGTCCAGAATTCCTGGGCCTGTGGGACAATAATAATCTGTGTGGCAATCACCCCTCAGGTCCTGGCTCGGCTATTCCTCTGACGTGACCTTGTGCTCCCCTTCCCAGTGGCATTCGGGTTCGTCCCCAACTCTTGCCCTGACCTGACCACAGGCTTCCCGCGGTTCCTTGCTGTGAGGGCGCTGGGGCTTCGCGGTGGAACATGGGAAGGGAGCTCAGGCAGAGCAGCGGGGCCCAGGAGAGCGGGCCCGGCTTCTAGCCCAGACCCTGTGCTGACTTGCTGGCCGCCCCGGGTGAGCCGCCCACCCTCCCCACCTTCATCTTCCTCATCTACTAAAAGAGGGAGTTGGTCATAACCATCAATAAGATCCTTTCAAGTTCTCGCATTCCATGACCCCATGAAAATGCCATTTAGCAGGGTGAACTGGGCTATGACTTCCATGTTGTGGAATCCGGCCGCCCCGCCCGCGCAGGCTTCAGGGGTGTGAGGGGGAGAGGGAGAAGGGACCGAGGGGTGGCTCGGGGGATCCTCACGGTGAGATCTGCGCAAGTTGTTGTTTAGTGCAGACCTTCTCCAGCGGCTGGTAGAGTGGAAGAGGCAGCCCAGTCTCCTGGAATTCCTGCCAGGTCAAGGTCCTGGAATTCCCCCAACCCCAGCCTTTCCAGAAGCCCAAGGCTCTGGGATAAACCTGAGGGTGTACAAACCAAGCATTCACTAGAATGGACACATGGCCAAATTCCCGGCTAGTCCGTGCCAACAGAGACTTCTAGACAGAGCCCTGGGGCGAGGGCAGAGTGCTGGGTCATGGCACTCAGCAGGAGGAGCCCGCTCTGGGGTCGTGAGGCTTCTGTGTTCACTCCAGCTCTTTCCGAACTGGCTATGACTTAATTATCTGGGCCTCAGTTTCTCCACGTGTCGAATAGGATCGCAACAAACAGCACATAGACCTGCTCTGTCTTCTAGAGAGAAAAACATCAGAGAACAGAAGCCAGACTCTTGGAGAAGAGATGAGTGCCTCTCCAGGGGACCTGTGGGGTTTCTTGGGGTCCTCTCTGTGGTTTATGTGTCACGGTTTCTCTGGGATGCTCCCACTTGCCAGCAGACAGGCACCGCCCCACTGAGCCCCCAGTCAGAGAGGCCTCCCGGGCAGTGGGAGCCCTGCAGAAGGACACACCATCCAGTGACCCCACACCCCTCCAGCTATGGGGTCTCCTTCACAACTTGTGCTGCCTTGGGACTCCTCAGCAAGGGAGGCCCCTGCTCAGCAACTGGACAAGGGGCCTCCTGGTTGGGGGAGGATGCCACAGGCCCCTAGAGTCCTGGTAGGACTTGGCACGAGAGCCCCGGGATGCAGACAGTGTTGGTAAACTGGCCACTGTGAGCTACGGAGCCTTAAAGATGTGTGTGGGGGGGCTGAGTTCACAGACAGTGCGGTCAACTCTCACGGAAGGACCCTGGAGGTAGAGGCCTGGGTCTGTCCAACCGTGTCCTGAATGGTGGGTGTTGGCGGCCAACTCTGTCATTTCCCTGAGCTTGAGGTTCTTTACCTGTGAGACAGGGGGACATGCCCGTCCGGCCTCCCTCATGCCGGGGTGGTGAGGGTGTTCAGGCCTGTAGGCCCGCTGCTGTCGACGGGGGCCCCAGAGCCGAGCAGGAGTGTGACGGAGCCACCTCCAGCCCAAAGAGGCTGACTGGTGAGATGGTGAGGACTGGGGCTCCTGTGGGTCTGAATCCGGTTTGCTGAGTAGAAGCCGTGTGGCCCCAGACAAGCCACGGACCCCCCTCCGGCTCTCATTGCCGCTGTAAGATAGGGAGAGTTCTCCAGACCTCATGGAGTCGTTGGGAAGAGAGAAATGGAAAGCGGTCAGGGATGTAGAATGTCTAGTGCACGGCCTGGCACACAGTAGGTGCCCAATAAAGAGGCTGCTTGTCTTCTACAACGTTTTGCCACGGCTCGCTTTCTCCGACCAGGCAGCTCCGGGCAGGCCCCGCACAGAGGGTGTCAGATGCTTCCTGGCAGAGGCAGGAATGACTTCAGTGATGGGTCCCTCCCGGGGTGGGTGCTCGGTGCTGCGACCTCGACGGTTGGCTCGGTGCTGAGTGACCACCGGCACCAGGCATCCCCCATTCCTGACCTAGCTTATTCTTTCTTGACTCCTGGACCTGGTCTCAACTGTTCCCTCTCTAGCTTGCCTCCGTCCTGAGCGCCAGGGACCGAGGATCCACAGGCCTAAGCACTCTAGCCTCAAAGGAACCAGAGGTGGCTCTTGTCCCCCACCTCTCAGCCTCCCCCCGTCCCTGTGGAAATGAACTCACAGCTGACTGGGGCTGCTGATTTCTATCCATCTGGAATTTCTGCCACAGGCCAGCCCCAACAGGACCACTTTGAATTCCTGTGAGCTGCTTCTGTAACATCATGACCAAGGGTACGGGTGAGCGCTGGAGCCAGACCGACCGGGTTTAAGACCCTAAGAGCACCAGTCTAGCGATGTGACCTCAGGTAAGTCACATAACCTCTGTGCATCTCGTTTTCTCCATATATAAACATCAGACCTCACAGAATCTTCATGTCAATTAAAAGAGATGATGCAGTTCTTGGCACATAGTTAGTGCTCGATAAACATTTATCATTCTGTTTGCCCCACACCTCTGGAATATCCACGTAAGGTTTGTGTTCTAGTCTTCCCCTTACCCCACCCCACTTGCCGCTTCTTGAAGGACCTATTTCTCCCGTGTCAAGCCCTGAACCTGAATTTGAAGTGCTAGAGGACTGACCTGGAAAGATATGAGGGGTGAAGAGTTGAGCAGGTGGGATCTGCTGAGCTAGGGAATGAGCCTGGCAAGGTTGCCCCCTCCCTCACCTGTTCTCATTCACCTGGTTTTGGGAAGCAGAGAGCTCACCAGCTTGGATGGATTAAGACCTCACCTTTAGTTCCCCCTTCTGAAGCACCACTCTTTCTCCCCTTTTCACCCCAAATGGGGGACTTAGCATGAGCCTGGGCCAGGTATGAGTGAGGGGTGTGTCTGGGCCTCCCTCTCTCCTCTGACGGGGGCCTAAGCACCTGGGGTTCAAGATGGCAATTGCCTGAAGGGCGTCTTGCAGGTGCTTTGCCCCCTTGCTCCCTAAGCCCCTGTAACCAGAGATAACCATTCAGACGTCATATCCCACCCAAGGTTATACTGAAGGCTGCATCCATCTGCTAGGGAATCGGAGGTGAGAGGACACCTTTTCTCCAAGGGTCTGTGCAGTCATGTGCAGCGCAGCGGGGCTGGCCAGGCCTGGGCAGGAGACCTGAACGGGGGTGGGAGGCCCTGGTGGCTGGCCTCAGGCCCACTTCCTGGGGCAGGGGCAGAAGCCCTGCAAGGAATCGGATACGCCTGCCCCACACGGTGCTTTGGAGGCACATGTGACTGAGAGAAGGGGTGGGCCAGGAGGCGTGCGTCCCACCGGGCAGGTTCTGGTCCCAGGCCTGGATTTTCCCGTCAGTGAATACTATCTCTCTGAGTCTCGGCTGCAGAGGGAGAGAGCGGTCAGGGAGATGGAGTTCTGCCGAGGGCTTTCACGAGCATCATCTTAACAGATCCTCAGAGCGCCCTGGGAGGGAGGGGCCACTTGCAGCCCCCAGTGTACCCATGTGGGGCTTGCCCATTGTCCTACGGTCCACAGGAGTGGGGCTGGGACTCACAGACACAGCTCTTCTGGTTCCAAACCCACACTCTTCCCAAGATCCTGTAATTATAGAGGTTTAGCTAATGTGTGCTTATGCGTGCAGCGCAGGTGAAAAATAAAGTAATTCATTTAAGAATGTTTTTCTTACTTATTGATATCCTACTTCCAGAGAATTTTAAACTGACTTAGAATATGTAGCTTAGATACAATAAATCTGAAAATAAAATAACATCAAGTCAAGGTCTGGGTAATAAAAAGCAGAGGTAAGGGATAGGAATGAATAAAAAGGCCAAAAGGTGAGTCGCCATGGAGATCCTCCAGGTGCCCAGCACCAAGAGAAGGTTCTGCGAGTTGTGCGAAATAGTGGGATGCCCCCTCCAAAATAATTGACCACCGGATGCTTACAGTGAAAATAGAATGGAATAGTTAAATAGTAGTCACTATTCGTTGCATGTTTACTTTGTGTCAGGCCTGGTTCTATGCACTTTGCTTTTTTTTCCCAGTAAATTTTTTTTTTTTTTAAGATTTTATTTATTTGAGACAGAGAGAATGAGAGAGAGAGAGCACATGAGAGGGGGGAGGGTCAGAGGGAGAAGCAGACTCCCTGCTGAGCAGGGAGCCCGATGCGGGACTCGATCCCGGGACTCCAGGATCATGACCTGAGTTGAAGGCAGTCGCTTAACCAACTGAGCCACCCAGGCGCCCTCCCAGTAAATTTTTATCTTGGAGTGATTTTAGATTTACAGAACAGTTGCAAAGAGAGTAGAGAGTTTCCTAGCTCCTTATTCAATTTCTCATAACTCTAGCGTTGTCCATAACCGAGATACATTTGGCACAACCAAGAAATTAACACTTAGTATATTATTATCAGCTAAACTACAGACTTTATTTGGATTTCTCCAGTTTTTCCACCAATATTTCTTTTTCTGTTTCAGGATAAAATCCAAGATATCACATTACACGTAGGAGTTTTTTTTACCTCCTTTTCTTTCCTCTCTTCCTCCCTCCTTTCCTTCTTCCCTCTCTTCCTTCTTTTTCTTTCTTCTTCTTTTTTTCTTACTCTTAATCCTCACAATAATGAGAAACTGAGGCATAAAAAGGCATTTTCTGACAGCTCAGAGCCACACTGCTGGGAAGTAGCATTGCTAAGTTCAGATCCAGTCAGCCTTGTTCCTGGTACAGGAAGGGGAGGGGGAGAAGGAGTTGGGGGGAGGGGAGGGGGTCAGGGGGAGAAGGGGAGGGGAAGAGGTGGGTTAACAGGTAGGGAAAGACAGGACACAAGAGGGTTTGAGAGAGAAGGCCTTCCTGGGGAGTGTTGGCGGCACATTTTTTACAGAGGGAAAAGAGAAAGGTGTTGGCTCCAGGATTTATGCCTAAACATTCACCCCTTCTCCCTCACTGCCTCTCTCTCTTCTGGCAGGGGAGGGTTTTGTGGGGAAGAGCTAAGGCTCAACCCATTCTCCAGACCACCCCTCTGCTTGGGACGAAGCAACCCTTTCTTTGGGCAGGCATTTCCTTTTTGTGATGTATAAGTAATACTTGTTTATATGGGAAATCAGAAAATGTAGTTAAAATATTTGTAAGTCATCCAGAAGTCTGTGTATCTCAGATCTATCATGCGACACAACATGCCTTTCAATAGAAATGAAATGTCATCTTACTATATGGACTGTTGCGTATGCTGAGCTGCCTTTTCCACCCAGCGATAAATCGTGAACATCTTTTTTATGGTAATGTGTCCATTTTTACGACATTAATTCTGAAAGAATTCTATTGTATAGATGTACCACATTTACTTGAGCCAATCCCCTTGGACACGTATGTTCTTTCTAATTTCTGTGAGTATTCCTGAGTTCAAATATTTGTGTCCCATCTTCATCGTTCCATTGAGATGGACTCCCAGACGTGGAATTGCTGAATTCAGAGGCCAGCACCTGGTAAGAGTTGTGCTGCTCGCTGCCACATGGCTCTCCAGAGGGTGGTGTTTGGTGCCTGTCCCACACAGAGGGTCTGCTGGTCTAGACGGAAGCCCACCTCCCTACAGCCTCTCCCCACAGAATAGTACCTCCTCCTTTTTCATCTCTGCCAAAGGCATATCACTGTTGTTTGATTCTGCACTTTTATTTATTATTTTATTATTTTTCCTTATTTTATTTTTACTGAGGTTGAAAAGATTTCCATGTGTTTCCTAGCCACTTCTGTGTCTTTTGTGAATTACTTGTTCATGTAGACTGACCTTTCTGTGTTTGCTTTTGCTTTCTCTTGCCTGGAAGGAGTACTTTGGGGCTGAACTGATGGCGAAGAGTTGAGCCAGGATATGGGCATCCTAGCTTCCAGAGGTTTCTAAGATAAAAGGCAATGAGCTGATTGGCCTGAAAAGCCTGGGAGTGCACCAGTCTCCACTCCCTGCAGGAAGACGGGGGGAGAGCTTTCCATGGTGAGTTTTATAGGGAGAATGGACAATGACCTGCCTTGATATAGAGGCTGGACCAAATGATTCTGGTGGTTTCTCTGATCCTCAGGTTCCATGAAAAATTGGGAATTTGGAGACCAAACTTAGGTATGGCCTGGCTTCCAGACCTGGCAGAGTCCGGGGAGGAAGCCTGGAGAGGTAGAGGAATGGCAATCCCTTTATGCTCCTGGAGCGAACAAGGACCACACCTGTGGAGCCTGGCTCCCTGTCTTAGCACCAGACATAACTGGCCCTTGGTGCTCTTTGCTTTCCTTTCAACTTTCCCTGGGATTCTCCCAGACTCAGAAATGTGGACCATCAGAGCTACAAAGATCCTAAAAGTTCTTTCTGGGGGAGGAGAGGAACCAACAAAAAGGAAAAGGAAAAGCAAGGATGAGCGTACATGCCTGTGACCACATTTATGCGCATATAAAAAGCTAATTATTTGTGCAGTATACCTAAAAAGAAAATGAACAAAACACTTTTTTCCCCCAAAAAAAGATTATCCCCCAGAATTGTTCCGCTAAAGCTCTGTGTGTTAAAGAATGGTGATGGGGAGATGAGAATCTTCTTATCTACTCTCTTGCTCTGCAGAAGGGGAAACTGAGGCCCAGGGGCAGGCACAGAGAGTGGCATTTGATTCTGAATCTCCTGCCGCCAGCTCTGAGCTCCTTCTCTGCGATGTCTGGTTCTAGTACTGGTACTTTGAAGAGCTGCTTCTGGCCTATAGAAAATATTCCGTGGGACTGAAAAAATAAATCAGAGAACAGGCTGGGTTAGCAGATGTACAGCAGGAGATCTATCCCATTTTGACTCTGACCTCTGTCAACAGGCCACCATCTCCAACCTACTGGGAAATTACCCTTTTTTTTCCTTCACTTCCCATATACATAACCTTGGGATTTTCCTTCTGAGCCTCCTATCAGTCATTTCAAAGCCGATGACACATATCACACAGAGTAGAGGCAGAGGGACGGAGAGGGATGGGGGGTGGTTTCCCCATAGTTCGTGTGAGAGTCAGGACTCCAATACACTTCTAGAATCTTTCCTTCTCACTAAAGAGCCGCAGAGACTTATTTTTTTTCTTATAAGTGGAATGCTGGCTTTCAGGCATTACTATCCCCCACCCCATTCTAGAATATTCTCCCTTAGTTTCTCTCTTTTCACTCTCAATGCCCTTAGAATCCTCTGAACCTGCATTACTGGGTCACGTTCTCTTTTTCAGAGCACGTTCCCAAAACATGTCTCAGTAGGATGTCACAGTGCTCTCTGTGAGGGAGACAGAACCAGGCCTGGGGAATGCCTTCGCTGCAGGGGCCATGCCCCTAGATGTGAAGGGACAGTCACAGGGCACATCAAGGTCAGCACTTCAAGACTTCTGACTCCCGAATCAGTGCCCTCTCTCCTTCTCCAGTAGGTGCGCGGTGGGCGTTTCGAGGAGGCGGAGCGAGTCCTGACTCAGCAAGCTTCCTTGCAGGGGCTGCCCTGGGGCTGAGCTCTGGGTGACTTCGAGGCCAGCCTGGGAGCGATGGGTTGCTGCCAACGGGCCAGATGGCCCTTCCTGTGTCAGCCGCTCTGCCCTCCTCCCAAACTCTGTGATTCTGCCGCTTGCTGACGCCAGCCTCATTGGAACTGCTAGGGGTTCTGGGCTGGTGGGTCTTTATTTTCCAGAATTGCCCTAAATGCGCTTACTCTGTTGCGCAAATCCACTTCTTATGCGATGTTTCTCTTAATGGGGTCTGATGGTGCTACCCACCCCCTTGGCAAAATTAAGAGCACAGCTGTCTTTGCTGCCTGCTCACCTCCCGTCTGGCCCTGCCCGGTGTCCCCGCAGTGGCTCAGCCTCGCCCCCGCTGCTGGTACCTGGTTAACACCAGGCATGAGCACCCCCGATCCTGACAGCTCACTGCAGCCCCGTGATGTTGCAGGTCAAGACAAAACCCACAGCAATGCTGAAAACTGAGCCTGTAACAGGTGATGCCAGACCGAGAACAGGACGCTTCATGGACTTCCTAGGTCTCTTTGCGCACTGGGGACATCTTTCCAATGGTTAGACCGCCCCCCTTTCTCCTCTCTTTCTTCCTGATTAGACTTGCTGAGGATGGCTCCGTCTGGTGGCTCTGCTCCAGAACCAGTTCTAATGCTTGTATCTCAGCTCTCCTCCGTGTCCGCCCCCCCCGCCCCATCTTATTTCTCATGACAGCTGCCTCTTTGTCCCCTTTGTGTCCCAAGAGAGCTGGCCACATTCTTTCTGTGCTTTGCTGATCTGTTTTTCTGGGTCATCAATCGTATTTTTTACTACCTCCTTCCAAAGTGGTTTTTAATTCAGCTATTATGTTTTTAGCTACTTGGTAAAACTTCTATTTCTCACCTCCTTTTAATACCACCTTGTGATTTCATCTTGAAATGAGATCCGTATCTTTTCCCTAAGACTTTCTGCGTCTCTTTTAAGCAGGTCATGCTTCCCCTTCTACTGAGCTCACTGGGAAGGTGGACAAATGTGCTTCTGGAATCTCTAGTGGGGGCGGGTGCCAGCTCAGTCCCTCATTCCTGGTTGGTCTGTGCTGAGATTCGCTGGGGTCCCGTAACCCCCCGCCTGGGGCCTCTGGCACTTTCAGTGACTGTCGGGGGAGAAGGTGTTTCTCCAGCACACTCTGGCCCCAGCTCCAGCTGTCTGATGAGCAGGGCACTTTCCAGAACGTACTTCCCATTTCTGCAACTTGCTGTTTCTGGCCTGGTTCATAAGCAGACAGTGACAGGGAAGAGGGGGGTACTGTGGTGCGGAGGGGTAAGAAGACTGTTTCAAAGACAGCTCATCAGAGATGGAGAGGAATAGCTGACCCCCTTTCTAGTGGGTCCAACCCTGGGCCACTGAGACAAGACAGAGGAGAGAAGAGGTGAGAAGAATCTTCTCACCTTTTCCCGGTGGGCCTCTGCTTGATGAAGGGCATCCTGGGTAGGTCAGGTGATACTGCTGGGAATTCTCCCTTTGTCTAAATTCCAAGCCATACTTAGTGAGAACGTTTCGAGGCTAATTGGTGAGCCATTCACTATTTTGAGCTAGACATCTCATGTCCAATTTTTAATGCATTCTTCCTGTTTAATCCCTCCCTTGCATTGATCATCTTCCAACAACAGCTCCTGAGTATTTACTTGGGCACCAGCCATCTCTCCATCCAGGTGGCCTGGGCAGGTCTTTGGAGGTGGAGCACATGACCTTGACCTTAACAAATCAGCACTTTCCATTCTCTGGCCACAGTGATTGGCTCAGGGGTGGGCATGTGACTGGAGGTTGGTACCATCAGAATGAGGTTCAGGACTTTTGTGGAGACTCCTAGAAAGGAAGCTCAATTTCCCCTCTAGACTTGAGTCTGAAGGCTTGTGACCTGAGCACACAATGGCATCCTGGAACCTGAGCATGAGGCTGAGTCCTGGAGAGAGGCTGTGTCCTGGGGACAGAAAGGAGCTCCTGATCCAGCTTTGCCTGGAGCTGGCCCGACTTTGGATCTTCTAGCAATGAGAACCAATAAATTCTCTTTTATGTTTAAGCCCCATTTGAGTCAGGTTGTCAGTCACCGGGAAGAGAATGAATCCTCATTTGTACAGGTGTGATCATAGGGTTAGGAAAGAAAGAAGGACCACATATCCAGAGGATATATTCCCAGTTCATAGTATTCTCTTTGGGTGGCGGGACTGTGGGTTATTTTTAATCTCTTTGTATATTTCATTTTCTGACTTTGTGGGGTAACAAGCATGTTTTGTAAACAAGAGGAAACAAAGAAGCAAAGCCTCCGGTAAGTACTATATTAAACATTTGCTTCCTCGGTTTGGAAAGGCAAAGAAGCTAAAGAGGCCAGTTACTTCTGTTCTTGTTGAACTCATGGAATCACTGTCAGGCGCTCCTGGAGGGATGCGCGGGGGGAGGTGGAAGCAGAACTCCCTCCCCCACCTCCCCCCGCCAATAGCCATTGGAGGGGCTCCTTTTTTTTTTTTTTTTAAAGATTTTATTTATTTATTTGACAGAGACACAGCAAGAGACGGAACACAAGCAGGGGGAGTGGGAGAGGGAGAAGCAGGCTTCACGCAGAGCAGGGAGCCCGATGCGGGGGTGGATCCCAAGATGCTGGGATCATGACCTGAGCCAAAGGCAGACGCTTAACGACTGAGCCACCCAGGCGCCCCTGGGAGGAGCTCCCTTAGAGCTGAAGGAGGAAATCCTTCTTTATGCAATAAGGAGCGGACTTAGGGCAGCTCTTCTCACCAGAGAGGGAACGAGTTGAAAATAGAAATGGTTTCAAGAGGTTTTGAAATGTTCCCCGAGTGGCAGTTGAGTTGCAGAGGTGGAGAGGGGTGTGGTAGGTGCGGGGCTGTCTGGGGCTTCGGGGTGGGTGTCAGGGAGCCGGCGCCCCCCCCACCCCGGCCCCCCGCCCCGAAACTCTCGGGAGGGGTCAAGCCTGGGCCACCTGGGAGGCGGGGCGGTGGGCGGGGCCCGCCGGGCTGGGCGGGGCCCCCGGTGGGCGGGGCCTGCCCTTGCATCGCTGGTGTGCGTTCTCCCCACGTCGGGGACTCAGCGAGGAGGCGGGCAGCACCCGGCCCACGGGCCAGCTGAGCGCCCGGGGCTGGGAAAGCACACGTATTTCAGCACTTGCTGTATCTTGAGTGGCACAGAGGACACATGAGCCGCGTGGACTGTGGAAACCCCAAATCCTGAGTCACTGCTGACTGTTGCCCCAGGCAAAGAACTCCAGCTGAAGGCATCAAATGCTACCTCTATCCGTACTTGCAGGAAGCTAAGTGGTGGTTAAAAAAAAAAAAAAAAGGAAAGAAAGAAAGAAAATGCAATCAGGCTGGGCCAGGGAATTCCTATGTGTGCAAGTTTGTGTGTGCGTGTGTGAGAGGGAAGAAGGAATGGGAGAGAAAATTTTAGAAATCATGTAAGATGTCTTTTCTCTTGTGACATTTGGGATCTATTTTTCGGCAGCACCGTTTTTCAAAGTGTGTTCCGTTGTATTCTAGTTCTTGAAATAAATAAGCAGCAAGGAAATGTGTTTGTAGCAAAATTCACTTGGGAAATAATTCATGTATACTAGAGTCCTACCTTGGGGAATCGCCAGTGTATATTGGCATATTAAGGGCTCTGACAAGTCCTGCAGTAAAAGGACCTGGTTGACTGAATGATCACAGAACTCATTTGGGGTGGATCACCCACATGCTGCATGGAATGAAGTATGAGGCCAACTGTGCAGAGGGTCACTACTCCCTGAAATGTGGACGGGGGCCACCTAGAGAATGGTGGAGCTTTGGGCACGGATGAGTGAACCAGCCGAGTGAGCTGTGTGATTCAACCCCAAAATATTTCAAGCATAACATAGATTGTGAGATCTCAGAGTTCATCCGGTTTAAACACCTCATTTTATAGAGAGGGCCAATGAGGTCCATAGAGGGAAACTGTGTTACTTGTTATCATCAGCCAGAGTTCTTGGCTGTACACCATGGCACCAATGCTGGATAACCTAGGGGAAAGAGAATTGATGGGGGGATATCAGGGAGCCCACCGAACCCATTGGAAGCCTGAAGAACCAGGCTCAGGAAACAGGCAGGAGCCCAAAGAAGGTGGGCTGCTGAGGGCATGGCCAGACCCTACCACAAAATCAGCTTAGTCTGTGTCAGCCAGGGCCACTATGCATTAGAAATTGACTGGTGGCTCTTAGTGTTATTCCCCGTGGAAGCAGCCGATTGGCCCTGTGCCCTTCCCCAGCTGTCAGGGTCCGGGAGAACAGGTGCCTGGCTGTTTTGGTTTCTGCAGCTGAAGCCTGGAGCCTGTCTCTCACCAAGCCTCACATGGGAAGGAAGTGCACCCATTTGGTTGGGGGCAGAGTGAGGCTGCAGGTCCCACCTCTTACCTTCCAGTTCACAGGATGCAGCCAAGTGTACTCTTTTCTATAAATGTTGAAAGTCTTGATGGAATGAACAGCTTGGACCTTGATGCATCCCTGCTTACCACGGAAGATGACATTTTGGAAATATCTGAAACACTCACCTGTACCATTCTTGGTGTTTTCTACCCTTTCCCCAATCTTTACTCGCTGACCTCATGGTACAGTCATCATAGCAGAAAGACAGAGAAAGACAAACAGGCGAGCGCGTAGCTTGTGAATCTCGTAGCAGAGGCAACAGTTTGGGAATCTCGAAATGTTGCATTCAGGACTCGAGGTGTGTGGTTAGTTAAGCCACTTTTTCCAAGCTACCCAGATTAAAGATTCTCGGAGGGGGCTTGGGGGAGAAGAAGAGGCCTCAGAAAGAAAGAATGAGTTAGGTGGGTCTCTGGGAACGGTCCTGCTGCACGCTCCACGCCCCCACCGCCTGAAGTGGGGGGCCAGCAGAGGACAAGCGGTAGGTGCCCCGCTCCTTGAGAGAAGCCGGGGAGCCTGGAAGCTCCATAGAGAAGCTCCGGTGTTCATGAGGGCCTGCCTGAGGCCCAGCATCGCAAGCCCCCCACGACGCCCCAGGTGTCATGTGAGGAGCTGTAGGAGGTTTCTGCGCATGGCCCTGAGAGCCAGCAAATGTCAAGGGCCTCACGCCCGGGGTGGTGGGGAAGTGAGAGCAGAAGGCAAGTGTGGACCAAGAGCCTGAGAGCCACGAGGATGGGACGCCTCACCAGCCCGTGATGGTGGCACCAGGGACTGGATGGGCTATGCCCAGCTCAGCAGAGGCGTGGACAGGTTACCTCGGAGAACCATATGTGTGTCGCTGGGGGGCCCTCACATGATGTCTCCCCAACGCCGACCGGGGGCAACCTCTGAAGGAGAGATGGGGAAACCCCCAAATAAACCCAAACGGAGGTCCTGCCAAAAGCAGAATCGTGGATCAAGGGAGAAATCAGCTTTTCTTTTTTTGTCCCCCCCCCCCATCTGAATCTGTGGCCTGTGAAATTCATCCTGATACAATACAGTTAAAACTAAGCCGCAATCTTTAAAAGGTTTCGAGCACCGATTTCCTTGAATGACTATCAAACGCTATCTGCCTTGGGTTTTCCTTACCACATCCTGGGCCAAAGTTAAAATGATGGATGGCTCATCGGTAGTTGCGTCCTATAAAAGAGGGCTGGCCTAGTGGTGGCCTTCTGGGCTCTGCTGGTGGCTCCTGCCCCACCAGGGGCTAAGTGTCCGGGAGCGCCACTGAGGTCAGGCTCCTGGGCTGCACTCTCGGTAAGTCACTCTTGCTCCTGGTCGAGTGGTTGTGGACACTGGTGACAGCTGCCCAGGAGAGGCCTCTGAAAGCCTCTGTTTCTGCTGGGACCGTGTGACTTTGGTCACTAAGAGCCACCAGCCCTCATGCCTCCAGGGTCTGTAACACACAGGCGCCTTCCCGCTGGTATCTTGCTGCATCTTCACGATCAACCCTGCCGGCTTCTGCTGGCCCCAGGTCACGGGTGTTGCAGAGAAGAAAGGGACTGGCGGACCCAAAGCTCATGTTCTCTACATTCAGTCTAGCTGCCCCATGCTGATGTGGGAACTTGAAAGAGCCACAGGACGAAAGAGGACTTCTAAGCGTGCCGACACAAGGACTCATCACCAGGAGGGATGTGTCAACAGCTGGAATGAAGAAATCACCTGCTGACTCCTGCGGAAGCAACCTCGGATAGGCAAATTTTCGGTGAATTGGAATTTGAATGGAATTTGGGTGGAATTCTGTCACAATACAGAAAGCTCACTCTTTGTCTATGGTGTCTGATAAAATCTCATAAGCCAACTCATCCAGGAATGGCTCGCCTTGACGCAGACCCAATTCACGTACAGAGAATAAACTCCAAGACCAGGGTGGCCCATCTGTTGGGTATCTAGGAGTCTTGCTGCTGATGGAACGGACGAGAACAGAACCCACCAGGCTGCCTGGGCTCCCCATGGCTCTGCTGGGCCCTGAGGCTGATGCAGGAGGCTCTGGGGTCTGCCTCTCATCTGCCTCTCTCCTTGGGTGGGGCAGAACCTGCTTCCCTGGGACCCCATTCTTGACTGGGGAATGTGTCCAGCTGAAACGGAGTGTGAAGCATCCCCAGGCACTGGAAACTGCCTTTGCTGTGAAACCCTCTCCCAAATCAGACCTGCCTCTCAGACGCAGTCTGAGTCCCCATGGCTTCAGACACTGGGATATAGACTTTTAGTACGTCCCTGGTGTACCCCCTCTGGATCCGGGCCTGTCCCTTTCTGGCTCCCTCGCTTCCTCTGTCCCCTTCACAGATGGCCATGCCACACAAGTTAGCATTGCTGTCGCTGGCCAATGCACACTGAGCGTGAGCGGGCCCAGCACTTCGGCGAGCTTATACCAGGCCTCTCAACGCAGTCTCAACTAGCAGTCCTTTCCCTATTTTAAAGATGTCAAACCTGAGGCTCAGAGAGGCCAATAAATAACACGTCCAAGGCCACACAGCCCATAAATAAGAGAAGCCTTAACCCAGTCTACACTGCCCAGAATAGCTCCTGATTCAGCGTGAGCGCTCAATAAATTCTCCTTAGATGACAGAAAAAAAACTGCCTCATGATGATAATGCTAAAAAGTTCACTGGGAACTAGCTGTTATTGAATTTTATTCATCTGAGCACTTGTTTTTGTGCGCTGTGTGGACCTACAGAGGAAGCGGGTTCCAGGCAACTGAAGCTGGAACACACACACACACACACACACACACACACACACACACACCCCTCCTTTAATGACCCGCCTGCAACTGATATACTGCTAAGTAGCATTTCTTGTACTGGGGAGATTCCATTTCCACACTGGCAGCAAATTTGACCTTCGTGTCAGCTGTCAGCCGCTTGGAATTCTGACGGATGCAAGCACATTTCTGGGAAGCTGCATCCTCACAGGACCTTGCAGACCAACACGCAGTGCTGGCGGCTTTGGCGAGATTGATCGGCCCCCGAGAATCCCATTTACAGCCCGAGCAGAGCCTCGGTTTACCACGGCCAGGGCCAGGGCACTAATGACTTCGACAGCCCCCATCTAAATCTGTCGGCTGGGGCTGGTGGCGATATTAAAGAACACTCTATTTATACGAAGCAGCAATTAGAGGAATGCTTGCCAATGGGGCACCGCTTCCAAGTAAATCCCCGGCCTTCCAAATGGTGTCATGCCCGTGGTTATTTTAATCCGATTGGAATTTCAGGGATATGAATGTGACGGGCCATCGCGGAGGATTAGCCAGGTTTATTTCTGCTGACATTTCAGAGAGCACTCTCAGGTTCCTGAGACGAGCCTTGCGCCTCCCCAGCACATGGCTGGGGTGGCAGCCCGGGTGGGCGGAGCAGCTGCAGAGAGGGCGAGTCCTCCCTCCAGCTCCAAGTGCCCATCCCTCTCCTCCTCCCCTGGCCTCCCCCCACCTTTCCCGAGGCACTTCCATCTTCTGCCCACCTCCTTCTGGGCCCCCTCACTCTCATTTCCCCTCTCTGCTCTGTCCTTCTCTTCCTCTTTCCAGGAAACGAAACTGTATCCTAAATGGTCTTACAGGAAGATGTGGAAGGATCCCGTTTGACAGTTAAAAGACACTGGTTATAACCAACAGAAATGGGGTTGCTAGATAAACAAATTTTTTTTTTAGTGTAAGTATGTCCCATGCTATATTGGGGATATACTTACACTACAAATTTTTATCATTGCTTATCTGAAATTCATATTTAACTGAGTGCCCTGAATTCTTATTTGCTAAATCTGGCAACCCTACATTGGGAGAATGAATATAAAGTAGAGAGATCACTGCTGGACAAGAGAGTGTCACACCTTAATCCCTCGGTGGAGTTTGTCCTTTGTCTCAGTCTCCTGGTTGGAAGCCCCAAGGGCCCTGTGCATCCTGTTACACAGCCCCTTACTTTCTGATGGTCTTTTTCCCACTACACTGTGGGTCTCCTGAATGCAGAGAGCAGGCCTTTTTCTCTTCAGATCCTCAGGCCCTGACATCTGTGACATCTGGAGGCTGTCAATAAATATTTATTGAATGAAAGGATGAATGAAGGCATGTTTTACTCCAATATTGGTGATGTCCTCTCCCCAAGCATCTTTGGAACCCTTTTTAATTCAGTGATGAACCCAGTGAGTGTCGGCCCCTCGTACTGGCTATTACTAGCTATGAGCTCTCCAGCTGTGAGATTTTGGAACATCTGGGAAGGTCTTGAGTGGCCCTCAGGGAGATGAGCCGCTGACTGTCACCAGCTGCTATGGGAACATTTCAATATTTTAGCTGTAAGCGTGGCTGCATTGTTGTATAGAGCTGTGGAGTGTTATTTACCTGTTCTGGAAACAAGAAGAATTATCACCATTCCCGTCTGACAGCTGAGCAAACAGAGAGGCTAAGAAATTTACCACTGAACGCACAGGCCTAGCAGCAGGGCCAAGTGGCTCCTGGCTCTGGGCCATATTTCCTTTCCCACTGGTTGCTACTCTTTTTTTTTTTTTTTTTTTTAAGATTTTGTTTATTTATTTGGGAGAGAGAGTGAGCAAGACAGAGAGCATGAGCAGGGGGAGGGGCAGAGGGAGAGGGAAAAGCAGACTCCCCGCCGAGCAGGGAGCCCGATGCGGGGCTCGATCCCAGGACCCTGGGACCATGACCTGAGCCGAAGGCAGACGCTTAACAACTGAGCCACCCAGGCGCCCCTATTTATTAACTTCCTAGCATATCTGCCTGCTGGGAATTTTTCTGTGTGTGCAGTCTATCTGAGTCACGCCCAGCTGCTATAACAAAACACCACAAACTGGCTGACTGAAACCACAGACAGATTTCTCATAGGTCCCAAGGCTGCAAGTCCAAGATTAAGGTGCCGGCTGGTTCAGTTCCTGGTGAGAACTCTCTTCCTGGTTTGCAGAATGACTTCTTGCTGTGTCCTCACGTGGCAGTGAGAGAGGGCGGGGGAGAAGGCAGGGGGGTTCTCGTGTCTCTTCTTGTGACAAGGGCACCTATCCCATCACAGGGGCTTCAGGCAGCTCAGTCAGTTAAGTGTCTGCCTTCGGCTCAGGTCATGGTCCCAGGGTCCAGGGATCCAGTCCCGCATCGGGCTCCCTGCTCAGTGGGGAGCCTGCTTCTCCCTCTCCCTCTGCTGCTCCCCCGACTTGTGTTCCCTCTCTCAGTGTGTCTCTCTGTGTCAAATAAATAAATAAAATCTTTAAAAACAAACAAACAAAGCTGATTCTCCCTTAAGGGCCCTCCCTCCAGACGCCACCGTGTAGGGGGTTAGGGCTTCAACGCAAGAATCTAGGGAGGACACACCCAGTCAATCCCTAGTGCAGTTCCCACAACAACTCTATGGAATGGGCTCTTATTCCCACTTTGCAGATAGGAAATCGAGCCAACCTGAGGTGAAGTTACTTGCCCGAGGTCACGGAATGAGCTGGGAGAACGGTTAGGATTGACCCCCAGCTGCAGAGGTGATGCCCTTACCCACGCTCCCATGGGGCCTCTGAATGGGGTCCAGGACCCTCTTTCTCACTTTCCACAGGTGTTACATTTGAGGCTTGCAGGGCCTGGGCCTTGTTCATCCCCCCAGCAGGTGCTTAGAAAGCACTTGTGCCTTGTGAGGCATGGCCCATGGTAGGCACTGCGAGGGACAGAAGGGGGTGCAGACCACGGCTCCCCCCCTCAAGCAACTGAGCACAGGAGACGAGACCTGAACCCACGGCTGCCATGCCCTGGCTCGTTACTCTGCCCCTGGGGTGCTGTTCCCCCCCGCACTTCTCCACAGCCCCCACCCCAGCCTGCTTGGGAATCGGGCTGGCCCTCACGTGCTCAGCTACAACAAAATATTAATATGGCCTGGGTTCTAGAGCCCATCTTATACGCCGTCCCCCCAGTCAGCCCAGGCAGCCTCCTGGCCTGCTCAGAATGTTTCATCAACCGTCCGTTCCTCTGTGACAAATTTCAAGGGTGCCTTGGATGGCTCCCCTCTCCGTGTGCTCCCCCCACCCCCCCACCCCACCCCGCCGACAGCACAGAACACAGATCCGGCGCCGTGCTTGCAGTCACAGTGGAACTCTGCGGGAGCCCAGGGCTCCAGCAAGGGTCACAGCCAGCCGCCTGCACACGCGAGATGGGACGCCACGGCCTGGCATCAAGGCCCTCTGTGGTTGGGTTTAAATGGCAGGTTCCCTTGATCGATCCTTCGAAGACCTACTTTCCAGCCCCAACTAGCTGCTCTGTGTCCCCTGTGCTAGCCCGAGGGTTTCTGATCCTGGGGCCAGGACTTTTATTTCTCGAAAGCCTAGCTCTCCGATCAGGCTGCCCACATGACCTTGGCTCACTGGGGCGGACACTTCCAACTTCAGAGAGACCGAATGGAAGGGGTCTACTAGGAGGCAAGGGCCCAGGGAGAAAGACAGAAGCCAGGAACATGAGCAGTGGTTTCGGGGTGGCAGGAGGGGACACCATCTTGGCAGAGAGGTTGAGATATGGATGTGAGGAATGGTGAAGGAAGCCCCCAGACAGGGGGATGGATGGGGTTAGCCGTGCTCTGATGTGAGCTAGAAAACCTCATCATCCTATAGAAGAGGGACTGTCCGAGTTCCACTAGCAAAATCTTAACTTACCCGCTGGTGGGAACTTTGGGAGTAAGAAGAATTTGTCTTCAGCCTCCCCCAGATCACTGTGGTCATGGCCCAGGGGCTGTGCCTGGGTGTCCTCTGTGGTCTGCAGAGCATGGGGAGCCTCAGGGAACATTCCCCGGCCCACGATGCCTTCTGCCCCGATCGGTGGCTGGAGGTGGGGCGTGTGCAGGGAAGGGCTGGCTGAACGCACTCTGACCCCAGGCACACTCTGCACGTTGTGTTCTTGACCCCTCGTCCCAGCTCGCTTTCTAATACTTTTGCCTCTTCTTTCTCATACATGTTTAGGGCAATGAAAACAATTCTGGATCATCCCGGGGAGGCCAGGGCAACGCAGGGGGCAGGGCTCCAGCAGAGCTTGCTGGGGTCCAAAGAAGGCCTGGATCTCAGTAGGGACACTGCTGGGCTGCCAGGCAGCAGAGGGGGACCCGAGTGCAAAGATGGACAGAACGCAGGGCAGGACTGGGAGGGCCGCCGAGGAGGCGCAGGGGCGCCCCAGGACTCACTCCAGACTCCGGGCCGGAGGAAGGATTCTGGCCTTTCTAAAGCTGCACCCACGTGACGCACGGTCAGCCTTGGGACAGACCGACCCTACAGGATGGAGCCTTGGGCCTGTCCCTGAGCAGCACGCAGGAAGGGCGGCTATAAGGCTGGGCTGACCCTGCTGTGTGCCCGGCGCTGTGTGGAGCCTTGGCACGGGGTCACACTTAATCCTCGCTCCGGCCGGCGACATGGAAAGTATTGACATGGACAAGGAGCCCCTCAGGTCACAAGGAGGAGAACTCCGGGGGCCTGGTTCTAACTCGGGGCTGCCTGGTTCTGGTATCAACTCGCAGTTACCACCCCTCCCCACATACACTCCTGGTTAATTTTGTGTGCCAACTGGATGGGCTAAGGAGTAAAATATTTTCCCTGGTGTGTCTGTGAAGGTGTCTCTGGGAGAGATGAGCATCTGAATCAGTAGATTGAGTGAAGCAGGTGGCCTGGCCAATGCAGTGGGGATCATCCCTCCTGGGGCCCGAATAGAAGACCATGGTGAAGGAATGCAGAGTCACTCTTTCCTTTTGAACTAACAGGAGCGGAGCCGAGACAAGCTTAAACTTCTCCTGTCCTTGGACAGCGGTGCTCTTGGTTCTCAGACCTTGGGACTCAGACTGAATTCTAGCATTAGCTTTCCTGGTTCCCTACCTCGCAGATGACAGATGGTGGGACTTCTTAGCTTCCAGAACCGCATGGGCCAATTCTTTTTTTTTTGGTGGGGGTTGGAATTCTTATAATAAATCTCTTCTATTTGTCTATCCATCTATCCATCACATATCTATCCATCTCTCCATCCATTCATGCATCCATCTCTCATCCATCCATCCATCCATCCATCCATCCATCCATCCATCCATCCAT